>NW_010269292.1:0-21139 GCF_000690775.1 Eurypyga helias
GCAAAATTTGGATCCCCGAGCCCCAGCCTGCTCCCCACCCCCAGCCCACCCTGGGATTTAGGGCGTCGCTCCCCGCTGGGCTCCGCGGGGGGTGGGGGTGCCGCGCACTGCTCTCCTTGCAGCCAGGCCCCGAATGAGCCCCATAAACCTGCCACAGCACATTACTGCATTGCTCTGCAAAATAAGAGTTTTCCCAGCAATTGCAGAGATTTCAGTGTATATGAGCTTTAGAAAGTGAAAGAACATTTTATTCTGAATACCATCACATCGAAAGAGCTAAAATATTCTGTCAGCGATATTAAATAAGACCCTGCAGTTTAAATTTAGCCGTGTGTTTTAGCAGACACGCTTGCCGTGCCTGGTTCTTCTGACTCTAAAACAACTGTGAAAGTAGAGAAAATATAAATATTAATATTCCAGCAAGATGCAACCATATATTCATAGAAAATAAATATTTATGAAATTCCTAGAACTAAAACCCTGTCCTTGCCACAGCAGGTTCCTGTTTGTCAGATGTTAAATTTTTGCAAAGGCCGTGTGGATGACTCCTCCTCACTCACTCACCTCCACTTCTCAAACAAACAGTCAGGATGTGCTCTGTTGCTGTGGTTTAACTTCAGCTGGCAACGAGGCACCACACAGAGCCTGGGTCACTTCCCCCCCACAAACCTCGGCCAGGATGTGGGGGAGAATAGGAAGACTGAAAGTAAGAAAACTGGTGGGCTGAGATACAGGCAGTTTAAAGGTAAAGCAAGAGCTGCGCACACAAGCAAAGCAACACAAGGAATTCATTCACCACTTCCCATGGGCAGACAGATGCTCAGCCGTCCCCAGGAAAGCAGGGCTCCATCACCCATAACGGTTACTTGGGAAGACAAACGCCATCACTCCTAATGGACCCCCCCCTTCCTCCTCCTTCCCCCAGCTCTATATGCTGAACGTGACACCACATGGTATGGAACGTCCCTTTGGTCGGTTGGGGTCAGCTGTCCCGGCTGTGTCCCCTCCCAACTGCTTGTGCACCCCCAGCCCCCTCGCTGGTGGGGTGGGGTGAGAGGCAGAAAAGGCCTTGACCTGTGTAACAGCAGGAACGAAAACATCCCTGTGTCATCAACGCTGTTTCCAGCACAAATCCAGAGCACAGCCCCACACTAGATGCTGTGAAGGGAGTTAACTCTCTCCCAGCCAAAACCAGCACATCAGTATTCATGGAAGCCTGGGGGGAACAAACAAAACAAAACAAAAAAAAGCACCATGCACAACAAAACAACACATCGAACCCACATACGGCTTCTTTTCTCTAAAAGAATCACTTTTTCGTAATATTTGAACATTTGCTATTTGCCTTTCAGCCACTTATTTCTGCATTTTTATTGAACTGGCTCAGGGTAAGGAGGGTATAATAGATACCCAAGAGAATACATCTTTACTTTGTTGGGAAAACAGCTGATTATGCTCTCTAACAACGCTGATCCCTCTGAAAGATTATCTGCAGATTGAACATTTTATTAAAGTAACTGAATATTTCAAATTACATGTTTGACTACAGGAGTAGCATTGATTTGTTTCCTCTCAAATTGATAACGGAAGTTTTGGTGAGAACAGCATGGCAGCCAAAGTTAGAGGATGCAGCAGCAGAAGGAAAAGCCCTTATCTTTCGGTCTTACAAGGGTGCTATTTCTTATTCCCTCAATGCCTCCACACAGAAAACCTTTGTCTTTCCTGATTGTAGCTCTATGGTGTGGATCAGTCACATGTTTGAAACTAAAGAAGAGCGCAAAACACATTGTCTTGGCAAGGACAGAGCTTTCTTACTTCTTCCCTCCCCTACCCCAAACGTGGAATTTTATGTTCTTGAATATTGTGCCCAGCATTAGACTTCTTACATCATTTTCCAGATCACCTGATTCATCGTAGGACATTTAGCGCTCTTGTACAAATGCTACGCTATTTCAAAGAGTTTACCACATTTCCCTAATAAAACCTTTAAGAAGTCCTGTTCTAGTCATTCAGGGTTTTGCGCCAAATCCACACCCGAACTATGAACAACATTCAGCTTTAAAATAGATACAAATATTGCCTATTGTGAAAATTTATTGAGATTCTTGTGGTTTTACAGCACCTTTTGAACTGAAGTGAGTCACTGTAAATATGGGGCGATAAGACAGTAACTCCACTCAGGCCACACTACCTTTAAAATCTTAGCAGGAAAAAACTTTCCTCACCACCCTTTCCTCTTTGACACACACTTGTCTCTGTTTCCTCCAAGAGGGATGGTAACGAAAGCACTGTGTAAAAGCTGATCAAGAAAGGAGAAATCGTGAAATGCACAACAGCTATGAAACACTCTGTATGTTACAAGGTTACATCTCATTGCAGCAGCTGACTCGGGCCCTCATGAGCTACTACAATAGCTCCTCAGGGAGAGTATTCTTCTGAGTATATAAAAGTATTGGTCAAATCCTGGATGTTTGCAATTGTTAAGCTCAATACTTTTAGCCTAGCTGCAGAACCTTTTGTGACTTACAGGCAATATTAATTTCAGCAAACAGTATTTTGCACTGTCCTGCCCATGTTGTCGAGGTTCCTCTCAGGACAATTACGGTAAATCAAAGTGCTTCGTTTGCATCATCTGCTCCAGCCTGGAGTTTCCTTTTGCTTTCAGTAGCTTGCAGCCAAGTGTCAGCACCTGTTTCCCCTTCTTCTCCCAATTCCTGACACACAGGGCTTTCGTGTCTAAGAATTATAGAATAGAATCAAAGAATCTTTTAGGTTGGAAAAGACCTTTAAGTTCATCAAGTCCAACCATTAACCTAACACTGCCAAGCCCACCACTAAACCATGTCTCTAAGCACCTCATCCACAGGTCTCTTAAATACCCTCAGGGATGGTGACCCATCCACGCCCCTGGGCAGCCAGTTCAGATGCCTGACAACCCTTTCAGTGAAGAAATGTTTCCTAATATCCAATCTAAACCTGTCCTGGTGCAACTTGAGGCCATTTCCTCTTGTCCTATCACTTATCACTTGAGAGAAGAGACCAAGTCCCACCTCTCTGCAACCTCCTTTCAGGTAGCTGTAGAGAGCGATAAGGTCTCCCCTGAGCCTCCTCTTCTCCAGGCTAAACAACTGCAGCTCCCTCAGCCGCTCCTCACAGGACTTGTGCTCCAGACCCTACACAAGTCTGTTGCCTGTTTCCAGGAGCAGAACAAAATATGGAATGAGAAAGCACTTCAAAATGAGAACTCGAGGCTTTAAAATTTCCTGGCAACATATCTTGAAAAATCTATGTAGGAAAAAAATGTTAACAATTATAATGCAGATCAAATATTGGACTTGAACCACATGACTGTTTCCCTTCTAACTTAATGCACAGACATCTCAAACCAAGGGTATGAGTGGGCTGAAACAACTAATCGTATTTTGGCACAGGCAAGTACAAAAGGAAACCCAGAACTACTAATTCAACAGCTTGAAATATCAGCTGCTGCATGCAAGAGCTTTAAAGAGCTCCTCTGAAGAGAACATACCCTTTTAAACTTGTAATTTTTCATTTTAAAAATGTCAGAAAATATCTAGGGAAAACATGGAAGAAACCAGCATTGTTGATATAAAACCTGAATCCACTGAAGTCTAATAGATGTAAGGTACCCTTGCCTCTGCACCTCATTTCATCACATACGTTCCCCTCAGCTATCAGGGTCCTATCACACATTTTGTATCTTTTCCATGCATATGTTCAGAAATTTTGCTCAGCAATAAAACCCAGCTCTAAAATGGGAGAAGTGATGTGAAAGATAAAGCAGTTCAAGGAGGTATAGTAACATCCTACAGAACAGTGTCCCCCCATGTCTTCCAGGCTTGCAGTGTTCGGACACATCTTTGCGCTCCAAACACTCGCTGAAGGCCTTCAATAGACAATCCCCTCTGTGGGTCCTTGGGGACCATTTAAGGCACAAAGAAGCATATTCGTTACCCTCATTCACAGAAAAAGTAAATGAATAGCTACGATTCTGTGACAGGAGCCTACCTATAACTCCTCTGTAGCTAAGTGGGTGCAGCCCTACCACTCAGGAGGTGTTTCCATGTTGCAGTACCCATTTTGACCAATCTAACACAAATGACCCAAGTGCATTTGGCATCTTTATTCCACTCTTCCTCTGGGATCAGCAGCTGATCTGAGTGACTCAGGAACATCTTCTTCAACACAGAGTATTATCTAAACATTATCTGTTCACTCAAATGACACATGGCAACCAGATGAAAATGAGAAAAAGACTCCATCATTCCTTGCCTATGCTGTATCTTTTCCTTCAGATTTTGGGTAAATTACACTGAGAGCAGCTATCTCATTCTTTGATGTGTGGGAGGGAAGACAGCTTCTCTTCTGCCTTGTTCTCTTTGTTGCTGCAGGCTTTGATCCTATGCTTGGACCAGATGAAGAGAAGCCTAAAGGAGTGGGTAGAGACAGACAAATAAGCATGCCCACCATTATTTGCAGTACCATTGACCTCTTCCAGCCCGCTGGTATTTTCATATTAACCTTATCTGTCATCATTTTGTTTTCTTTTTGAAAAATAAGTCTTCCTGCTCTGACCTACAGAACAGCAAAAAAGCACATAAATTGGCAAGGGAGTTCCTTTATTTTTCATACAGGTAATAAATCTAGAAGCCCAAACTCTGATCTCTTAAATACATTGTCAGGGCATGACTCCTTGAGACATGTGGAGTTCACCAATGATGAAAGGAAAGGATCCAGCTCTTTCTTCAAGTCTTGCCCTTCCTTTTCTACTGCTGGCTGCACATCTTCCTTCTACCTTGTTCATGGCTCTGCCATTCATTGAGAGCAGGTATGAGTCACTGAAGTAGTAAAAAAACCCAATCCATCAAAAAGTGAATAGTTTTCTGCCATATTAAGAAATTCGGTAAAGGTTCTGACAAGCATCTGAATCAGCACAGCCAGGAAGTTGGACTGTGCAATTAGAAGTGAGGGAAAAATAGGGAGGAAGGCTGGAAGGGTGAGTTGTTCTTTTAGAGGGAGAAGACTCAGTGGTTGGCTGACTCTGTAAGTAAAACTCAGAAGGAAGGAAGGGGAAAAAATAGCTTTGAAGGCCACTTATAATAGCAGCATCTCAAATCCTTCTTGGTCCACGGGATGACTTTGGAACTGTCCTGGGAAATATTTCTTGCTGCTCATATACAGCTACAATCCTATGGATCTTTTGCTGCTCCTGTCCAGTTTCAACAAAGCTACATTTGAGGAAAAGTGACTGAACATGCATTAAAAATGAGTTACTAGGAAGAAGGAAGCATTTATTTCCCTCAGCAATATTCTTCAATGTCAAGGAGCTACTGGCAGTGCTAGGCCTCTGGGACTATGCCTAAAGAGCTGCAGCAGAAAAAAGCTCTCTCTTTTATATATAAGTGCCAGGATGCTGTGCCCCATCCCAGCCAGGCACAGAAATGGCCCTAGAGACCCACATATTTTAACCTTCATACTTTATTACCATTAATTATATCTAGAAGTGAAGCCAGGATCCCCAAGAACACGGTGGCAGGAACAAAACACAGCCATCCATCTGCCTAGCAACACAGGTTGCCATGAGTACTTCTCCCTGTGCTCCACAGGCAGCGGGGGCTCGCCACTGAACACCGAGCCAAGTTCAAGGGCCCCGTGCTGGCAAAGAAAACCTGCTTCCTCCAATGAAGACCTTGCTCTTTATATCCAAGACACCTGTGTTTCTCTGGAGCCTAGGTGTCAGCCAGCAGCATGAAATTCAGGAATGGGGGACTACTGGAGCAGCAAGGTGTTGTCAGTGGAACTGCTCTTGCAAGAGACAAAATCAATGAAGGCCACGTGAATGCAAACTCCATTCTTCCCTTCTCTTTTTCTTTTGAAAAAGTTCTTTTCCCATGGTTCGATACCATGCCATAAAATCCCCAAATAACATACTATCAAATCACTGAATTTATGCATGTAGGAAGAAGAAAAACCCATGAGTGGTACTGAATACATGGAAATACCCTTTAACACCCCTAGCTCACAAACTATTTGTAAGAGGTTGAGAGAGAGAGTATTCAAGATATCCATTTGCTTGGTTCTCCACTGAGCACCTGCTTTAGCCCTCCCTAGAAGAAAGGATCCTCAAAGAGATGGACGTTTGATATGGCCCATGAGGCTCGTTTTGGTGTTCTTAAAAAGACTCTTTGATCATTGTTTACTATTTAAGGGAGACCCGCTAATAATGTAGTTACCTAGAAGCTGTGTAAAAATAAAGATATATGAGAAAAACACAAAATCATAGGTTTCAGACTGACATTTGGACAGTCGAATGGGAATATTGAGCACTGGAATTATGTTTATGTTACCAATATTATGAAGCTAACCTTTTAAAAAAATCTCTTATTTTGCTGTTTGTTATATGATAACATGCCATTTAAGGGTATAAAGGCCATAGGTAAATTGGCCCAAAGTACATTTTACAAAGCTGTCAGGAACAGTTAGCTTTGGGATGAGAGGAGGAACTAAGGTGACACAACTGAATGATCACATGTGGCACTTATCAGTTTACATGAGGCATCATACAGTACTTTTTAATATTTAGAAAAATTATCCCAGTGCACGACTAGCAGAACTACTTTCTTTTACATCATCTGTCAAGATTATTTCTGCATGGAGACGTTGCTGTACTCATTAGGTTAATAATAGACAAAACCAAAATGAACCTTGGTATAAGAAATCCAATCAATTTAAGCACTTAAGATTTTTCTGTTTTCTTCATAATGCCAGTTTTCATTTATTAAACCAAACTCTAGACCATCTGCTTGAGAAGATGATGTTGTGAGAATTTATGTAGCTTTATCCTTTTAATCTACAGTAGGACAGTAAGGGAGAAAATCATATTCTGTAGTAAGTCCCATTAACTTAATGTGTTCAGGATTTCACTTTACAAGTCTGACGCCACTACCTGCTCAGGTTAACTTCATAATTTCAGTAGGAATAAAGCTAAGGCCTGTGGGAATTATCTTAATTTGATTCACAATTTATTCATCTCCGCTGACACAAATGGCACAGGATTAAGACCAGTGTTGTAGCACAAGCATCACCTCAGTTCTCATTCATCTCAGTGTTTTTTTTATTCAAAGGGCTAATTGCAAGGCTAGCTGGTTTTTCCAGATTCGTGGCATTCTCTTATTACTTAAATATAAGATTTAACTTTGCGGAGATTAAATTCATTTCCATATTTAAATAATGTTAACTGTGATCTTACTAGAGATACTGTGAAGGGTATGTTTTGTAAACCTTCCAATATAGACTTACTATTGTAAAATGAAAGTTACTTTGAATTAAAAATATACTTCATGACTTTAAGAGGGAGGAAAAAAGGAACAGAACTAAGACACATCCCAGGAATATTTTCTCTACGTTTGGAATAAGAAAGAAGCTGAACTCCTGTTTGATTCCCTCCTGAGGGACAGGGGACTTTGATGCACTGGCCAGACGAGATAACTGTATTAATGAAAATCTAATCTCTGCTCAGAGACTCTGCATGTTGGCTATGAATGTAAAATATTCATACTACAATAGACTGTTATACTGTCAAAGGATGAAGTTCAGCCAATTTTACCAGGAAGAGTTGACATTTTGCTGTATCCTTCATTCTAGGGAACAGGAAAAATAAGCCATCAAAACTGCTCCTCCACTCATAAATTTTGTAACTATTTAGACATGACATAAATTTGCCTATTGAGCCACTTAGACATGGTAACTCAAACTAACAGAGGTAACAAATACTTTGGATTGGTCGAGTTTTCTGTGGCACTGTGCCAGGGCAAGCAGAGGCATCACCTGCTTTTGTATCACCTTCTCTGCCATGCCCAATAAAGGATCTGAGTAGGAAACTGATTCAGCTAAACAATACTCCGTTGTTGTGGTTAGCAGGTTGTGAGCCAGGCTAGCGCAGCAGAAAGGACAGTGTGAGAGCAACTCACCGGGGCTGAGGAAACACAGACCTGCCACCGAGCAGCAGCCTGAGACTTTCAGCACAGTCCTCCATCAGCGGGTGGAAGGGGCTCTGTGGTCCATCGCAGCTTGCCTTCTCCCAACTCAGATGCCTGCCATCCAGAACTAGCTTCCAGTCATGCTCCGTTCACCAAGGAAGCAAAAGCAGGGTTTGAAAAGAGAATAAATCATCATTTATTAGACTAGCTGACAGAGCTAGGGGGGAAAAAAAAAAAGAGACTGGTTTTGGACATATGATCCCTTTTTCAGCTCTGAAATAGAAGTTGCATCCCTTCAACAGAGTACAGTGACCATCATTTTCAGTCAAATTTACCTTTATTATGTTACATCATTTGGACTATTGGAGTGAAATGGCTGGTAGGTACCTGCAAGGTAGAGCTGAGCGTTTGCGAAGGAAGTCATGATAAGGACATTAACCTTGTGGGACTGAAAGACAAGCAGTTACCACACGCAGAGCCCTAAGGAGTGGGGAAAACTGCAACATGCTAAACTGATCCTAACAGATACTGTAGGTAGATGCAGATACAGGAGACTCAACAGGAAGAGGAACTTAAATATCCCAATAAAGCCATTTAAATTGTCTTAGGGTTGGCCATTCAGAGCTGTATCACTTAAACATTTATGAAGCTGTGTAATGAACCACACCAGGGAAATGACAGACAACCTGAAAAATAACCCAGGAAAAAAAAAAAAGGCAGGCAACAAAGTACTAATGGGATACTTCTCCATGAGATGAGTTCTCATTTGCTGGATAGCCACATAAATACTTGCACAGCATAATGTAGGGAGCGGCAATTGCTTCAGCCACGGTTGCTGATCAGACAGCTGCTGGTCAGAAACACTGATCGTACACAGATCAGTGTGTAAGGTTACTCCAACATGTAAAGATTTGCAGCATTGGGAAAGCTATGATCCCTTACCTGCTCACTTAAGGAAGTTATGGATAAGTTTATGCAGGAGAGTGAAAACGGACTACTTAATATATGCATAATTTTTAAGCTGCTAACTGAACTTCACAAAGTGGAAATATAAGTTTAATAATCCATCTGAAACCGAGGATCAGTAAACCCTACGTAAGTAACCTCTTCCCAGTACTCTGTCATCGGCACCATGATTTACCATCAGGAACTGGATAGCTACGTAAATAAACCTAAAAGTGGCATCACTTACAGCGTGAGATAGTTATTTACATATCATTGCTTACTGAAGTATATAATTAAAAGAGAACACATCTTTTATCTGGTTTAGATACACTTTCATGCTACAACAGTGTTTATTGGCATTGCTGTATACATCATCACCACCTTGAGAGCTATAGTTACTGTCAGTTTAGATTAACTCAGCCACAGAGCCTGAGATGGAGGGTAGTTTTTAACTAAACCACAAGGTCTGGAAGCCTGAAGACCAAACTTTGCTGCAGCGATTTGAGGCAATACTGTTGTCTCTTGGTGACCTCACCTTCCACTGCCAGCTGGCATCTCTGCAGCAGAAGAATCAGATAGCAGTGGGTGTGGATGCCCTGGTACATCTCCTTCGACCTCCTTTCACCTCACCCTGGCGGTTCAACACAGCACAGCACATTTAATACTTTGATAAACAAAGCTGTGACCCAGAGAGTGATCACACATCCCATTTTGTCACTTCACAAGCAGTGCAGCTGGTGGGACAGTATGATCTTAAACCACTGTTACTAAACTAGTCAGAATTTGCTGTGAAATTATTAAGTGGTGTTTCTCTGCTGTCAGACCTCTGCTGTGACCTTGGATAAGCCTTTTAACCCCCATTTTTCAAACACTAAGATATGTAAGGGATCTTCCATCTGTAGTTATTTACAGGATTAAGAACAAACCTCCAAAAGCTCAGAATGCCCTACCTGAGAAGTACTATTCTATCATATATCTATTGCACATGGGCTGAGTGTCAGTGTTGTATATTTTAGGATAACTTTAAGATACCAAGTCTTTAAAACAGTATGTGTATCTCTCTTCCCATCACCTTTGCAAGTAGTTTGTCTCTTAGGTGTAGTGTGGAGCGTCCAAGACACGTTGAAGATACATGATTGAAGAGAGACCTAAAATTTAGTATTAAAGAGGTGAAGCTGAGGTTAGCTTGTGGAAATCAGAAAATGTAGACTAAGAAAATGTAGAGCATGTAGCAAGAAAGGAGGCCTGTGGGAGAATGTGGGACTAAGGGCAGATGGCATACCCAAGTGCTGAGCCTTCTGAAAAGGTTCTACTTCAGTGTCCTGTGTTCCTCTGTAAACATCCAAAGATGTTCTTGGGATCAGACATCCTTGAAGCCTTCCCTTCAGTGGCCCCACTTCTCTTCCCATAGTGAAATATTTGCATGCTAGAAGTCCAGATTTCGCAGGGATGTAGACAGGCCCATGATTGCCGGATCCCAAGATGCTAAACAGGCCACTTTGTTGATCTCTAGCCCTGACACCAGCAAGTTTAATAAGGTCAAATAGCAAGGTGGTGCAGTAACACATCCTCCCTTCTGACTGATGGTCAGATATGTGCAGCCTTGGTCTCACCAGCAAGCCTGCATGGCTGAGGTAGTCTTTTCACGAAGCAGTTTATCTATGAAACCTTCCAAAATGGCTACCAGAAATCTGCCAGGATGCTTACTAACTGATCTGGTAGCCATGGAGATACGCACGATTCTTCTGATCTAAAATTTCAGAAGTGTGAGAATCTCTTGTTCTCCTAAACAACTCTAGCAGACAAAATTTTCAGCGTATTTTCAGAAGTCCAGTTTCCAGCGTGACTAAGACCTCTTCAGTAAACATGGCACAGTCTCAGCAAGGACTAAAAGAGGTTTTTTGCCTTTGTGGGATTATTTTGATTCAGTAGTAGAAGCAAGAAGCTGATATTCAGAGCTCTGTTTTTACCACTTTCCAACCTATATTCATTGCTGTAAAATATGAATGCATAAAGTTATCAGCCTAGAGCTATTGGCTTCCCTATAGATTTGAGAAATGAAAAACACAGAGGAGAAACTCTGATTTGAGACTTTGAAAGAAGTAAATACCCATCTCTTTTTCTCAGTAGGGACAATCTTCAGTAACACCAGAGTTACAAAGGGGAAAAAAAACAAACCTCCATAAATTCACAGATCCCTCAAAGCTCCAGGCCCAGCATTTCGATCTGCATATGATGTGGTTGGTTATGAAGGAGCCAGTGTCGTTAGCACTAACCCAATGGCTGATGGTGGGAAGATGTCTTCTGCTTTTAAGAGACCCATGACCAAATTCTTTTGTCCATTCTCCCAACATCCTTCAGTAGCCTGGTGGATTGCAGCAGATAAGAGTTGATTTTCTATTAAGCGTACAGTTTCACAGACAAACCTAGCTTGTAAGAGCTCTTTTTTTGTCAACTTTGTGATTACAAATAATTGCGTGGAATTAATCACTTACATTGTCACTTGGAAATCAAGAATAAAAGTGCTAATATCTGGAAACTGGAGAGAGTGCTAGCATATGTGTTATTTACTGAGAAAGACAGATAATATGCACTAGGAAGATAAAAGATCTGTGAGGTATGAGTGTTAGAAGAAGAATTAGCATGGAAACTAGATGAGAGGATTTCAAAATAGAACAAAAATTAAGAACAGAATTGAGAAAACACAGTCAAGTGCCTGAAACAGAAGCATCAGAAAACAAAAGGATGAAATTAAAAATGTATATAGAAAACCAGACAGGAAAGTTTTATTTGTCAGAGTGATATATAAAGGATCTCTAAGTATTGAAAAAAATCAAAAAGAGAGGAGGATCAAGTGATGAAAATTATCAGCAGATCTAAATGGCTAATGGAAAACTCCCAGTCTTGAGGCATATACTCATACTCAATCCCAGTCATGAGGCATATATGTATGCTTAGCTTTACCTCACACAAGTAACACCAGTGAGTTCAGCAGTAAGCTCCACCAGTGTAAATCACACTTCTCCCTCTCTTACACCCCCACTTTCTGCAGATGCAGCCACAGTAAAAACTGGAAAGAAAAAAAAAGACAGAAACCAAATGCAATTTCCAGTTCAGATAAAACATCAGACTGTTAAAAGTGCTGAAAGAAAATACTTTTCCTTCATCCTTACAAAAGTGGTGTCACATATACATAAAGGGCAGAAAGGGGAAAATTAACATACCATTACCCAGTTTTAAATGCTTTAATTTTAAAATATAGGCTGTTAGGATTTTAAGAGATCTTGGTGCCCTGCAACAAGCAACTTTATTGCTAATTAAAATACTGTGTTTCATAAATTTCCCTTTCTTAATTTTAAGGAGTTTTCTCATTTTTGTTATTCTCTAGAATTAACAGAATCTCTGAAGCGATTCCAGGAGAAGAAATAATAAATTGGTTTAATAAACTTGACGAAAGAAGCAAAGTCAACTTCAAATTTCAACAAAACTGCTTAAAATCCAGAACATACTGGAAGAGCACAGTGTTTACCACTGGTATTTATTCAATGTTTTTTTAAAACTTCACTTTATTCAAATCCGTTCTGGATATCACCCAAGCAAGCACCCTGTAGCATCCCAGCATGAGGCTGCTGACAGCCCACCGTTGTGCAGGCAGGCAGGGGGGCAAAGGCAGGCAAGGCAAGGCAAGGCAGGCAAGGCCTGCTCCATCTCCCCTGCTTCATATTCTTTCTTCCTGCCCTCTGCCCGCAAGCCACACCCTCCGTGTAAGGCCATAGCACTCGTCCCAGCCAAATCCTTCCTTTTCTTACATCAGGCTGCATATTCCTCCCAACCTTGGCTCAGCGGTGCTGTTGGCCTCCGGGTGCCTGGTCCCCGGCAGACAAGGCCCCGCTGGCTGTGGGTGATGAGTGCACACCAGCCCTTGGTACCCAAAAAGGTTCAGTGAGCTGTCAGCAGGCACGTGCTCTGTCCCCGGTTCCGCGAGTGCAATTTTCCAGTGTGGTCCCATCAGGCCAGTAAATTTGCATGAGAGGGAGGAGGAGGAGGAGGAGGAAGGCATGAGAGAAGGAGTATTCTCACCCTTACCCAAGTTTTGCTGCTGAGTATCCAAACTGGCTTCTGTGGATTTGTTACCTGTTCACAGCAAGGGAAGTGAAAAGTGACTCAGCACCCATGTTCATTCACTTCCCTCCCAGGCTGTCAGTTTGGGGGTTATCTGGGGTAGCGTTCTCCAGAGCAGCCCTTGTTCACTTAGAAGCAGACGGAAGGAGATCTTCAGCTCAATTCATGTGGGCTGCCGCAAGCTGGGATCCACTGCCAGTGCAGGTCAGGTTCAAGGCAGACATTTTGATGTTCCAGCACAGTGAAGTTCTGCATCATTATGATGAGGTATTTCAAGTAGATGAAAGCATTTGAAATACTTACAAATGGGGGAGAGAATACAGGGAAAGCTATAAACCAGTAAGTGAGAGGTACAGTGGAACAAAAGGAAATGCTACCAGAAATAGATCTTCATAATAAGGGTGCTGCAAATAAACAGTGGACCTAAAGCTTACTTCTGATTTATTGCTGGTTGCTAAAGCATGACATTAGGTACAAACTCTCATATTGTCAAGCCTAAGAATTTGGACAGAGATTGCTAGAATTAGTTACTCTGGAGTTAAAAAAACCTGTTGGCTTTTGTGATGCTTCAGAGAAGAACTAGACAATAAAGGAAAAAAGCTGGTTTTAAGCATTCATTTAAAGATTAGCCATCTGAATGCTCTGCATTCATTTCCTTTAAAGCTGATCAGTTTTAACATTATTTTCTCATATAATTGCTTCTTTTTCTTTCTTTTTTTTTTTTTTACTTTTAACTGCCTTTTGTAAGGCAGTTTGTTAGAATTTCACAGTGCTAACCTTAACTAGAGATAAGCTGAGCCTTTCCCATGGGGAATACACAGGTGACAGAAAGCTTTCTAGATACTGTGGACAATCTGGTTCTTCTCTGTTTAGAAGGTGTTAGACTTGCTTGGAGTGCACATCTTTTTTCGTTCTTTTTTAACAATGCTTTTGGTTTTAAGTTCTTGAGTTTGTAAATAATAGACAAGGTCACAATTGTCACTTAGCGACTGGCTTTTATTTTATTTCAGAAACACTGCCCTGTATATGAAAATGAAATTGTTCAAACAGTTCCTTGTGATGACAGGCATGCTGTGCTCACCTTGCTTCTTGTTTTAATTTCTGTTGTTGAGGACCTCTTTGCTGGTAAGTGGAGCAGGAGGGAGCAGGGGAAACAAGTGCAGATGCCTCACCTCATGGAAGGAACTGCCAGGCAGTTCTGTTCTCTTTTGTATGAAAAAAGAACTCATAAAATCCAGAATCTCATTGAGGCCCTGACCCTGTTGTGAACTCAGCAGAGTCACAGGGGTGCCGGGATGAAAGAAAAGCTATAGGATAGAGAGCTTTGGAGTGCAAATACTGAGAGTTCAGGGTGCTACACAAAACATGCTGGCCTGATGTTATTTAAAAGGACGACTTGCTTTATTTTCCCTATCAGAAAATTTTAGCTGGATAGTTAAGGAGCTTGTGAGTTCTTGGATTAGCTACCTTACAGCAAAAAGCCCCTTGGAAAACTTAACCCTCCTCCCTCTCCGGTTTTGCTGGCACTGTTCCTTTAAAGCAGCACGACCTGATGGGACACCTGGCTGTGGTTTATAATACCTGCTGGAAGGGCTACCTGCCTTCTGTTAAGGGTGCGCTCCTGGGAGTATCCTTAGACTATGGATGTGGAACAGCAAGGTTAAGTGACTGCTTTTCTTCTGATGCTTATTGTCAAATAATTGTTCTCAGAGAGTTAGCAGGGGGCTTACTGAGTTTTTGGATGTTTTCCTAGGAAATCATCTGTAGCCATTTGCTAGCAGTTACTTTATTCTATTGTCTTGCCAGAGGAGTTTCTGTTGTTGTTAAGTATGTTGTATGAAATAGTGCAGGTTTTCCTCATCCTGAAAAAAAAAAAAAAAAGAAAGGCTGAGCAGATTTGCTCCAAAAGGGTGGGTTAAAGAGCAGCCGTTCATAGAATGGCTTTCTTTCCAGGGAACATTCTACAGTGAGATAATTGGACAAAATGCAGTTTCCTAAAAAAAAACCAAAACAAACCCACCCAAAATAAAATTTAAAAAAAAAAGTCCCCAAAAAAAACCAAACCCATACCAAATCTCTGACTGCATTTCTTTATCCTGCTTTTCTATATTTCTTGATTTAAAGATGATATAGTGTACAGCCTTAACGGTAAGCGTCGCTAATGCTCGTGCTGTGGTTTGCTAGTGCACAGTTAGGTTTGCTGCAGCTTTGTGAGCCCATGCATGTGTGATGGGAGGCAGGAGGGCGGACAGGAAGAGGCTGTGTTTCCTTCTCTTCACAGCCTGTGTGGAGGGGTTTTCCTTTTCTTTGCTGACTTATTCTGGGGCCTAGCAGGAAAGTAGCTAGGCTTTGGGATGCTGCTTCCAAAGGTAAGAGTGAAGAGATCTCAGGCCAAGACTGTGGGCTAAGGCAGGTTTTGCACTTTCCAAGTTGCTTTTTGATGCTTTGGTGTCTCCTGGCCTTGTAGAGTTGCCAGAGCAGTGCCTACAGAGAGAAAGCTACCTGGCATCTAGCTATTTTCTGTCTTCCTGTTCCTTGTTCCCTCTGTAGGAAGTAGCACTGGGGAGAAGTTTGAGGTACTGCCTCTGTCTGCATGTAGTTGTCCTGAGGCTGTGGAACTTGAAACCAAATAAATCAACAGCTTCAGGAAGGGAAAAAACAAGCATCCTATAGCTGGGATATATACACCTGTGAAGGCTCTGGGCTTCAGCTGTGTGGCATGCTCTCATTACAAAAGTGGCCATCTTGAAAACATCCTAACATGGATTAATGAATATTCAAAAATAGTTTGCTTACTCAGCTTTACCTATCACAGGTTTAAGGTATGTGGTTGGACCATGGTAGTACCTATTGTTGGTACACTGTTCTTTTAAGTTTTAGGAGGGATATGTGGTTTTATTTAGCAAGGCCTTCACAATCTGTAGAAGCCGTTCTTGATGAACTGAGGAGATGGCCTCAGAGCTGGCTGCACTCTGATGCCACAAAAGGTGTGTGGCTGCTTCCCTTTTTTGACCAAAGCATCTTGAGAAGGGAAGGAGAAAGATGCGTTGAGGAGGTTTAAAGAGTGAATTGATGACAGGTGTGTACTATAGAGGATGCAAAGCATCAGAACAGGAGGGAAAGACAACCCAAGAAGGCAGTTATCTGGACATTGTGTGTGTGTGGGGAAGGGTGTTGGTTAGGTTTGGGGTTTTTTTCTTTGGGTTTCGGGGTTGGTTTTGCATGGGTTCTTTCACGTCAGATTGAACAGAAAAGTTGCATTAGGCAAGAGCTGGTCTGCTGGCTGCCAGTTGTGAAGTGTCCTGCTACCTCTTCACATCCTTCTTCTGAGATGAGTTGGTTTTAGTTACATATCTGGATCATATGTTTCTTCTGGTAGATGAGGAGGAAGGTACACTGGAGCTGACACTCAACTTTAAAATCTACTTATGATTGTCTTGATAGTCCTTTGGAGAAATTAATTAATCATCTCTTGAAATGCTTGTTCACATTGTCTTCTCGCAAGACGAGTATTTTTGGGAAGTTGATTTACAGTGTTACCTCCTCTTCCGCAGACTGACAGCTATTCAGAGGGGTTTAGTCTAATTTTCCCAAGTTCACAGCTCCGCTCTAGTAAATGCATATATGTGGCAGGTTACAAGAAAAAAAAAATACGAAGAAACTGCAGCTGTCTGATTTCCAGAACTGATTATCTTCTTATGAACTAGTTCATTTGTAACACTTGACAAATGTGTGGTCAGAAAGCTTCTGAATGCCTCTGAATAAAGCAAAAATTAATCCTGTTTTTAATGTTGGAAGATGCAGCCTTTTTTCCAAGGCCAGGCTTGGAAGCTGTGTGAGTCTTTGACTGCTCTGAATTGAGAAACTGTTTCTCAAAGTCATGGTTCTGGTTTTTGGCTTTTTAACCAAGAAAAGCTACTTCTTGAAAATGAGGAAAGGGGGATACTTGTTGCTGCAGGGTCATTGGGTGCTTGCACTTTAAAGGGTGACAGACGTGGGTTGTGGATGATTTGTAATGTCGTAGTGTATCTTTGCAGCTCTTCCTTCTGCTTGGTGGGATTGCTGAAGTACTTCATCCATCACAGGAAAAGAAAAATAGCATTAGGATTTTAAAAAGGACTTGTGTACTGACCCTTGGCTGACAACCTACCTGGAGGCCCAAAGGGTACTGTGGCAGAAAGGGGAACACTGCAGAAGTGTAACAGGTAATAATGAGGAAGAACTAGATAAGCAAACAGGTGCCAGACACTTGAATTTCAGTCCCTTGGATGCTATTAGCTCTACTATCAGGCACTGACTATCCTTAGGTACAAAACCATCCTTAGGAGCTAACTGATCTAGTTCTTGTGCAAATAATAGGCCTTATTATGGCAAATGACTGCCTCGTTTCTGAGATGAATAGGGCTTCCTTTGGTATTAACATACAAGGGAGAGATGATAGATGGTACAAGGCAAGGTCAAGCTAGTTCAGCATTCAGACCTAGTGAGCAGGTAGTGAGCAGTAGTGTGCATCAGGGAAGGAGAGGAGCACAGGGCAAGTGTGGTGGTATTTCTCCAAAACAAACTCCCATCCTCCTGGAAGAATCTCTACTGATAGTGCCTACCTATAGAAATATAGCTAGGGGGTTCTTTGGGCTAAGAAATCATTAGAACTGACCCTTTATCATGCAACCTCACTTGTGACAAATTAGCACTTTTAAAATGTCTGAAAATTTCTGACTGGCTCTAATAGTGATTAATGAGGATTTGAGAAGGAGAGATGAAAAGGAAGAAAGAAAAAGACTCGCTCCACATGCTGCCTGCTATCATAAAAGGCAGCAGAGTATTTCAAGAATGATGTTCTCTCTTAAAGTAATGGTGTGTTGAATGTGGAACTCTGAAGGCAATATTAATTGAGGGTAGATGGGTTAAGGGCATACAGAAGAGACCGGGAGCATATTGTGATGGTCAGACATAGGGTAAAGCCTGAGAACAACAGCCAGAAGAGGATGGACAAGGCTGTAAGAGAGCAGAACGAGGAAAAGATAAATGCCTCAGTCCTCCTGTAACACTGAAAGTGTATGAAAAGGTTCAAAAAAGGTTCAAAGCCCAGGTGGGATGGGACTTCTGAGACTATCCAGTCCCTTCCTGAAAGCCTGCTCGTTTGACACTGCTCTTGGCAAACAGGAGGAGGACAGGGATTTGGAAAAACTAAGGGTGAATAATGTAAAGAACATTAGGGGTAAGGAGAGTGACTAATTAAAGTCTAATGGAGCACAAACATAAGTGGGTGAAACCAGAGCAACTGATCTGTTGAAGGGCCAAGTCCCAGAGGGAGGATCCCAGATTATTTTTTGAGAGGAGAGACTGGTTTGGAGAGAACAACATTTGCTTAAGTTAAAGTAACACAGCTGGGAGGAAAATGTTATATGACTGATAAATAAAGTGCATAGAATTGCATCTGTTGTGTAGGGGTAGATGCCACTTTCCATTTAAATGAACAGGAAGATATTTTTTATATATTTTGAGACCAAAGAAATGGCTATTTTAGTGGAGGACAGTTGTGGTTACCAGCCATGAGGTTTTGTTTTCCATATGGCCATCATTATCATACAAGTAGCAGCTTTGCAAATTGAAGCTGAAGTGCTTTCCTCTAGCACTTTCTTGTTTCAGAAGCTGGCCTTACTAATTTGTATGATATGGCTGGTGTCTATCTGCATGATCTAGGAAAAGATGAGTTGAAGGATCTACTCTCTGAATTAAGAAAAGGTGAAATAATGAGGAGACCATATCCCCATAACTTATGTTTTCCCTTCAAAATCTGACTAGGGAAGAGGTAGAGTCCTGAAACACAGAACTCTGAGGACAGGTGAGCTATCTTAGAGTATTTCAGTTATGTGTGTATTTTATGTACTTAGCTTTATAAGAAATGCTGTTCTTGCCACAATTGAATTACCTGACATCTGAAAAGCAACTGGAATTTCTCACTTCTATAATAAAAGGCAACATAACTGTAGTCTGAAAAAGTCCAACTACACTTGCTGGGTAGAGTAATTAAGTGTGTGGTTAGATAGTAAGTAGCCTTACTACTATGGTATGGATTGATTTCCTTTAAAAAAAATAAGTTCAGCCTTCTAAGTGGTTTAATAAAGAGGTAGCCCTAGTAACTTGAAGAAAAAAAGTTCTCAGGTTGGTGGTGTTAAATTTCTGGTGAAAAAAGAAATGCTTCTTACTTTATGTACTTGTGTCTTTGTATACAGGCTTGAATGCTTTAGGGTAAGTAATCCCTTGATATGCCTCAGAGCTGTTAGCTGTCTTGTTTCTCCATGGTAACAGGGAGTATAAAGCAGTATGAGCATGTTACTTTAGTAGGCAGACATGAGAGTGTTTAGGAAGTGGATTACATGTGAGGACTGCAGCTCTAGGGTGATTCTGAATGAGGGCATTTTCAAACACAGAGGTGCTGTGAATGTGGGCAGATGTGCTAATATAAGGCAAGGCTTAGAGATCCAAAACTGGCCTGAGAGAATCTATCAGTCTATAAAGTTAGTAGTGGTGAGAGGGATTATCAGACATCAGGCTGATGAAGCTCTTCCAGAAACATGGCTCAGCATGGGAAGAGGCCACATGTGCCAGATCACGGTCTAAATCTACCTGAGCTTCAGATACATCATTTAATCTTTGACTTGTGTTATATTTTCTGTTACCATTTTCTTACATTCAAAAAAAAAAAAGAACATGGAGGTTGGACAGGCAGATGATATGTAAATTAACAGTTACCTGTAAGCTTCAGTCAGTAATCTTGCAATATTAACTAGGTGAAGCTTGTTTACTTTTGTTCCCACCTTGGCAGAACAGTATGTATCAAGAGTACCTCAGCAGACTATCTAAGATAGGTCTTTCATAAAGAAATGGACAAAGGTAATTATTTACGTTAGTGCAGCTTAATCATGCACTGACCTCTCCCTGGCACTGGTGCATTCTTATCCTTTTCCTCCCCTATTGAGATGACTCTGACCTAATAGACTGAGATAAAATCTACTAACTTGCATTTATAGTAAGGGAAAGGTTCCGGCAACCTTTTTCTCATTGGTACATATGGCATGAGGGAGCTCTCTGTGTCCCTGTTCCAACAAGCTGTTGTGTAGTGATGGATTGAGCTAACCTTGCTGCGAGTCCTGTTTCCTCTGAATGGATCCAGCCTGAGGACAGAGGGGCGTGTATGTGCTTGACAGAGCCCTTTTCCTTGTGCAGTTAAAACAGAGAGACTTCCTCCTCTTTCCTCCCTCCCTCTCAGCGCAGGCAAACAATTTCTTCCAGTTCAGAAGGCCATGCGACCTGTGCCCACACAAGGCGACTTCATGCCAAACACACCTCCCCTCCTGTTGCACTTCATACTGATCTTCTAGTTGTTTGACTTGCTGTTCCTTTTCTGCAGCTGAAAATTAGCTTTTTGTCTGTCTGCTTCCTTAGGGAACCTGGATTTGTAGATCAGTGCTGCCTTTCTCTTAGTGTGACACCCTCTCTCTGCTGTTGGTTTTCAAGTAACTTTTGACCAAACTGGAAAAAAAATAAATCACATAGTATGACTTGGTGGCTGAGGAAAGACCCAAACTAACGCTGCGCAGAGGGGGAAGACAGAGGGAAAACTGAGTGGTTTTAGCTGATCGGCTCTGTGCTGAGCTCCAGAATAGTGCTGCTTGTTCGGTGGATAGTTTGTGCGCTCAAAAAACCTTTGTTAGCCCTGTGGCCTTGTTAGGCCCAGCCTGGTGCAGTTAAGGGTCAGGTCTGTGCGTGCCTCCTACTGCTGTGGCTGGTAAGAAAAACGGGTATACCGCTCTGCTTTTGCCCTTACGTAACTGTGTTAACGAGGCTGTATCAGCGTAAATATCCTGTGTAGCAGCGCTCGTTTTCAAGCCCTTTACGCAGCAAACCGCGCGGCCTAGGCCCGAGTTGGGCACACGGGAGCGAGGGGGGGAAGGCGCTGCGCGGCCTGTGAGGCTGTGGCCTGGGAACAGGGCCGGGGGGGCGGCGTGCAGCGGGAAGCTGTTTGCTTGGGCTGCGACGTAGTTCGGGTTTCATCCACGCCAGGA
>NW_010269293.1:0-200 GCF_000690775.1 Eurypyga helias
CGTACCCAGCCTGTCACTCACACATCACTTTGTAGATGCCCATAAATTGCTTCATTACCTCTTCTAATTGAGGAGAACGCAGCTGCTGTGGGGCGGTGACAGAGCGCCTTCCCTTTGAAGGATGCCTCGCTCTCCAAAGACGGGTGCGGCAGAGTCGCAGCGCCCCAGCAGCAGCCCACTAATAATAATAATAATAGTAC
>NW_010269293.1:261-558 GCF_000690775.1 Eurypyga helias
AGCCTGTTGGTGGGAGGGGGATGCGATGCTTGGCAGGCCCTGCGTCGGTGGGGAAACTGAGGCACGAGGGAGGTCGCGCCGTGCATGGGGAGAGGACGGGGGGGGTTGCAAACCCCGGCGTCGCACCCCTGATGTGGGGGGACCACGGTGGTGCCAGGGACAAGCCCACGCTCCGAGGGGACAAGGGCGCAACATCTCCCCGACCCACGGCGGGGATCTGTGACAGGGTGGAGGGGATCCACGGGCGTTGCCAAAACTCTCCGGGGGAACTTCACACCCTGCTCAGGGGCTCCATCC
>NW_010269294.1:0-5169 GCF_000690775.1 Eurypyga helias
TCACCACGGGCTGCAGGAGAACCTCCCCCCAGCCTTTCCGAACTGACCTAGGTGTCCACCATGTTGTCTCTCCCACATTCCAATCATCCCCCCACACTGATTCTCTCCACTCTCTTCCTGCTTCCACTGCTGCTTCTTTTTGTGTTTTCCCCTCTTAAATATATTAATTCTCAGAGGTGCTGACTGGCTTTGCTGTCCAGAGGCAGGTTCAGCTTGGAGCCAGGGGAGCTCTTCTGGAAGATTCTCATACCAGACATCCCTGTGGCCCTTCCCTCACTACTAAGACCCACACACCCCCCACAGAAACCCACCACAGCAGGCTACAGTCAGCCTGCAGCCTCTGTGGACTTTGCACCAGTGACAGGCAGCATGCAGGAGAGGGCAGAGGTGAGGGCTGCGTACAAAATTACTCCAGGTCAAGGTAGCAGCGTCCGTCCCCACCTCCCGTGGGAAGGCCATATTTTGAGGAACAGTGTCCCACGTCGGGAGCAGCTGCCTGGAATGGGACACTGAACGAGCAGGCACATTTTGAGGGAATGGCCACTGAAGCTTGCAGGGACACAAACAGTCCTGGCTGCTTGTGGCAAAACAAGATCAGAATCTGATTTGGTGACTGTGGTCTGGAAAGAAAACAATGTAGTTTAACATTAAAAGTGCTTAAATTCTATAAATTTTTAGAAAATAAAAGCACATGATAAACAGAGACAACTACTGCCAAAAGCTGTGTATATATGAGCCTGAAAACAGGTCAGAAAGGAATGAAGTCTTGTCATTTAACCTTACAGGAAATCTTTCACTGTCTCATAGTGAGACTGAGATTTAAACTCTCCACCAGCTTTCCAGTTCCTAACATGGGGATGATCGCATTTAACAGCCTTAGTGTGATATTGCAAGGATAGCTTGTTAACAGCTGTAACAGCTAAGCACTGTATGAAAGTTAAATGAACTAATAGAACAAACATCTAAATAAATTACTTGAGTAAATAACTTTGAAAAGAGGATTCCCTAAGGTACTTCATTTAACTTGGCAACTGTGTTGGGATGGTTTTCATCTGTCTGTCATTTTTTTTTCATAGATTATGGGCTCCTTGGGAGAGGAGATATGTCTGTCCTCAGCACTGCCACAGGAGCATGCTACCAAGTGGAAATAATACCATCAAATATCTCTGCAGGGCTATTGGAAGTGTACCAACCTTCACACCTGAGCATCTTGCGAGTATGAGTGTACTCCAATTCCCAGGACCTCCATGAGACAAGAAAGAGCTCCTCTGTTCAACCCACACGAAGACACAGGGTAGCGAACCACCAGGAACTGTGACAGAGCAGGGAAACCCCAGAAATCTCAAGTGCCAGGACTGCACCTGGGTGACGCACCACAAGACACCTTTGCATAGACGAGCCATCCACAGGAGCCAGCAGATGTGACACAAGACCTACAGTGGGATCTGAGTCCTTCTGAACTGATGGGCCCAACATGATGCCTGGGGTCACCCAGAGCACCACTTCATGTTGGTGTTTAACATTACACGTCTAAATTTCGCACTCTCCGTCTATGTTTGAGCATTTGCACCCTGCCTCGCAGTTCATCCTGAAAGTGGTGACAGAAAACATGAACTTTTGGAGAGACACTGAGAGTACCTGAGAGTTTGTCAGCAGTTGTCTGACTGCTTCAATGCTGGTGTCAGGCCCAAAAGCCTATAAAACATGATGGCTGGCTTCATTTTGGAAGGAGTAGAAATCCCAAGAAATTACCAGTCACATCAGGCTTCTGCATTTCAGACTGAAACTAGACAGATTCATTACCTTGACAAGGCTAAGTTCAACCCACAGATCTCTGCCTTTTCCTCTGTCATCACCCACAGCCTCCTTCCATCACACTATTTTCTTGCAGTATTTGCTGTTATCACTACTATTTATTATTCATGGAGAGGTGATGACCTGCTCCAAGCTGGGCGGATGTGCAGAAGAGTGTGTGCACTCTCTTTTTAACAGACAGGGAGTGCATTAAAGACTGCCTAACAGTATTTCCATGTACAGTTTTCTCATCTAGTGCTCCATACCCACACTGACATCATCCCTTAAACTTCAAAAACCCCACAGCATTGCATCACTGATGACCCATACATGTTGCTTTTCTTGTTTATTTCTCCTCAGTCCCAGCAGGAAAGATAGATTAGTCTAACTCCTGGTCCATTTTTAACGATGCTAAGATTTAGTACCCCAGTGGACTACCTGTAATGGCAGTGGCAGCCCTTCCAAAACCAGAATGACCAGACGTGGCCCAGTTCCCAGCACCTCTCTGGGCTGGTGCTCTGGGAGCTGATTGACTGCTGGATCAGCTGTCAGTCTTCCAGTTCAGTGCAAATCAAACAGGGTAAAGCTAAAGTGACTGCCAGCAGAATGATTTGGGAAGGGGTCTGCGCTCATGTGACCAGTGCAAACCCCAGCAGCTGTGTCCCCATTTGCCAAGCACAGCATTAGCACATGGGCGAGTAATCCTACAGACTATTACATGCGTGTGTCACAGGGTGGTGCTGCTGTTCAGCAAAGGTGAAACCTGTGACGAGCTCCTACCGCGGTGTAAATATATTAATCCGTTTGTGTGTGTGTGTGTGTGTGTGTGTATGCGTGTTTTCAAATACTGCCTTAATTCTGATGTCTTGATGGCAAAATTTTTACTGCAAATGTGCTACCCTAAACAATTTCTCTTTTCCCTGACTTTTTCTTGCTGTACACCTACACCATTGCACATCTCTATTGTTATATGTGTACATAAATTAAATACAAATCTTGACCTGAGACAACTTCTGTGAGTTCCTTAATCCACTTTTCTCATGAATAATTATCCACGTGGATAATATCCCTTCATAGCAGACAGGTGACTCCAGGCAGCATTTAAACCAACAAGAATCTTTTCATTGCTTCCAGT
The DNA here is from genome assembly GCF_000690775.1 of Eurypyga helias. Taxonomy (NCBI): domain Eukaryota; kingdom Metazoa; phylum Chordata; class Aves; order Eurypygiformes; family Eurypygidae; genus Eurypyga; species Eurypyga helias. The sequence continues at coordinate 2,930 of NW_010269294.1, forward strand.
CTGATTCCCATTTCCCATGTGTTTCTTCAACTCAGCTGCAGAACAGATGCTGAACTTTGTTTATCCATGGCTTTCTATTTATTAATCACATATTCAGCATTTTACAGGATTTGGTACATTTTTGCCAAATCCATTAAAAGAGCATTAATGCATTGTACTGTACACTGTATCATATACTGACTTTGCCCTTTTTTCTGATTTTGATGGGATTTGGTGTCATTCTTTTGGTCTGGGGGTATATCTAATGCTCCAGGTACTCTGTCTTGGACTTTCAGGGACCAAAGACAATGATTAGCTCTTAGTCTCCAAAGGCTGTTGTAAAAGCACTCCTGAACATCCCAAGGAGCAGCTAACCCCGAGAGGGAGGGTATAGTCTCACTTTCTCCTCTCCTGCATCCACAGCTCCATCCTGCAGGGCTAGCAAGCAGGCTTGTGAGCAATGCTGGTGAGTATTTTGCTTTTTCATGTCAGCTTTCTCATGTCAGTTCACAGGGAAAAAACTCTGTGTGTTCATGAACACCCAGCTACCCAGAAGGAACAAAACCTGAATGGAACAGTTTGGTTGTGACAACTGCAAATGGTAGTTGGAATATTTGCAGCAGCACAAAGCAACCCAAACCCTGCAGAGACCATTATCTGTCCACCTGAAGCTCTGTCATATTCTCTACATGCCCATGGTGGCATTTCAAATGAAGACAGAGTTGCTGTCGGTTAGAGAGCATTTCTAACGCTGCCAGCCAGCCCCGTGCCTGTCACCCTGCGCTTGACACCATGCTGTCTGAGATGCCCAGCTGAAAGAGAAAAGAGGGGATCCCTGTGCCTGGTGACTGCTTGAATGGCATGTCATGGACAACAGAAGACTGAGTTGACCTGTTACTGCACGGACAGATCCCGCCGCTCACCTTCGGTTCAAGGCAAAATTCAATGGAGAGGAGAGCCTCTCAGTCAGCACAGAATCTGGCAGTGCTGGAGTCTATGAAAATTTTCACCTACTGTGGGATGCTGTAGCTAATGTGGGATATGATTAAAAAAAAAAAAAAAAAAAGAATGGCCAGAGCCTCCTGCTGGCCTCCTTCCCTGGAGGAAGTCTGTCATATCTGAGAAGGACCCCTCCTCAGCCCATGGCCTCCTGTTCCACGTATGAGCCCTGCTGTGCCTCTCCAAGGAACCCCACAGAGCTGCCCCTGTCATGGGGGCAGGGAGGGGGTTAGGACTCAGCTCCCATCTCCCCGTAGACATTGGAGACATGCTGCAATTGAGATCCTAGAGAAGGACACCAGGAGCAAGATCTGCCTGGCAGTGGCCCTGCTGTCCCTCCAGAGACACCTGTTTCATGCCCATATTTCTGCCCATGAGTAGCACATGTTTGTGGTGTGGACCTGAGGGAGGCAGGATGTCATGCCTAGTGCCAGAGGGATGGGGTTGTTGCCCCTCCAGAGACTAGATTCCACTGGTGACAGCTTGGGCACTGCCAGTGCGATGGCTGTTGCTCGGGAGGGCATGAGAGACAAGCCCTGTGTATTCTCACTCCCACAAAGCTGTGAGTGGGTAAAAGCCTCTAGTGCTGATTAAGAAACTCCAAAGGATGTGACAGCTCAGGAAGCAGAGACGAGTCTCTGCAGGGGAAGGCTTTTCCCCTGTTTCAGGAGGTCTGTGGGTGGGATGAGCCAGGACAGGTCTGTGTGGGTTGTGGGAGGGGAGCTACAGGCTTCTGCTCTTCTGAGCTATGGGAAGAAACACCTCTCAGAAAGATTCCTTTGACTTTCAGGCTTCTTTCTTTTCAGCTCAGAACTGAAAGTCCCCCTGTGAAGAGGATTTGCAGCCTCTTTTTCCTAGCCCAGGTCACTCGATGAGCACTGTTGAGCAAGCACCAGCCACCCCCATAGCACAGATGCGCTGGGTGCCAGCTCTCAGCGTGAGGGAGCCTGAGAGCTCAACAAGGGCCTGGGGCAGCTTCCACCTTCTTGTTTTGGTGACTCAGGGAGCTGTGGAGATGGACTTCCCAAGCAGATCCCAGCTCGCCTAAGAGCTGACACACACACACAGCATTTAGGGAGTGGAGCGAGTAGGACTCTCCTGCGTACAGATGCCTCCTCTTTTACAGATTTCCTTTTCAGATAGCTAGTGTCAAACAGCTGCCCTCAGAAGACTGAAGTTCAGGTGGTTAGTATCAGTATGAGTTACCCCCAGGTGCTATCGGCAGGGAGAGGTGACAGAGCCCAGGCCGGGCTGGGGGCAGC
>NW_010269294.1:5340-8942 GCF_000690775.1 Eurypyga helias
GGGACACAACAAAGGATGCTGTGGAGGTCAGGCCCATGGTGGCCATGGGAAAAGCCAGCCAGTTTGTTGTTCCCCCATCTGCAGACCTTGGCTGTGCATGAGCCTCCTCCCGCTGCTCAAGCATCTGTGCTCTCACCCTGAATCACAGTGGGATGTGAAATACGAGCACGGAGTTAAGATCCCAAATCATGGAAGTCCTAGTGAGCACCCTATTAAAGCCAATGGCAAATTAACCTTACAACCTGACCCCAGGTTAACCGGAGGGAAGTGCTGCCAGGGGTCACACCTGTGCAGCTGGAAGCAGGCACAAGGAGAGTCAGTGCTACAGCCCACCCTAGTACATATGTCTGGGAAGGACAATGGCTCTCTGACCAATGTTATTCAGTTTATAATTAAGGGCAGAAGAAAAACACCTTTCAAATAGAGTGTGACACATTTTCTTGGGATTATAATTATTTTTATTTTAAACACAATTTTGAAATATTCTGTGGATGTATTTAACCTACAATGACAATATAAGATGGCTTTATGAAACTCCAACTTCCAAGCATTCTTCTGAGAAACCTTAGAAGTTACACACTAGCAATACTCTACTTTCTTTACGTTACAGAAGCATTGCATCTAAAACATGCCACATTATTTTTCCTGGTGAATCAAACCAATGGCATCTGTTGATGAGCCTCTGGCAGCCTTATTTGTCAATGGTGGTGTCTCTGGATGCTCTAGGAAGGATGTCCTGGGAAAAGCAGTTGAGTGGAAGACTATGCTTGTGCTCCTTGACCAAGGCTAATTATAGTTCCTCTGTGAGAGTTACTGCTGCTAACCTCTATGAATAGTCTCTGATCAGTTCCTGTTTCTTGAAACTTGACAGCAGCCTTTCTAACGTCACCGTCTAATTCCCTTCTTCTGGTAGTATTACTATGATTTTTGTCTGCTCCTCTGCAGCAAGTTTCCTTGCTGTCTCTATAAACATCTTTCCATCCTGTCATTCCTGTTAAAGAAGATGTATGCTCATTTTCCCTTTCATTTATTGGAGCTGTGCCTGTCCAAGTAATGCTTCTGTCACATTCAGTCTTTTGTGGCTCCTTCTCACAATCACTGTCAACTGTAATCACTGCTGGAGAAGCACAGGCTGAGATACTCATGTGATGTTTCTGGTGTTTCTGCTTTTGCTTTTTGGGAGGCCTTGCAGCGTCTGTCACTTTTCCTTCACAGACTCTCTCTGCACTTGGACACCTCACCCTTTTTTTTTCTTTTTCTTGTGCTCTGACTCCTTGCTAGCTTGTCTAAAAGACTATATTCCCTTGTACAGCAGTCACTGAATTTTGATAAGGTTTTCTGGGAGTAATTTTCTCTCTCTAGATTTGTGTGCTCCTCGACTATGTTCTCCACATTGTAAGTTTTGTATCTTCCTTTTCCACCAGGCTTTTACTTCTCATTCTGACAGTCCCTCCAAAAGGGGTCCTTGATCTCCTGTTCAACTCTTTAACCTGCATCTTTTGTAATAGCAGTAGTGTCTCCCATGGGGTCTCTCTGGCTCTACAGACCTGCTCTTTCAGTAAAGGCTTGTATCCCGTATTCTGGACTAGTAGATTGCCTTGAATCATGAACATTAGACTGAGCCCTCCACCTGCTTCAGGATTCATAGCCGTCTCTGATCATCTTTCAAGCATAAAAGCAGAAACCAGCAGGTTTGGTCATTGTCTTCTCTCAAATTATTATCACTGTCTTTGCTTCTTGGTCTCCTTTTCCTGCAGCCTCTGCTATGTGATTGTGATCAGCCTACTTCTCTGGGTGCAGTCTCATGACTTAGACAGACCCTCTAGATTTTTGGAAGGATGCTGATATCATGAGTTCTTCAACTCCTCTGGCTTCTTTGCTCCTATCTTTGTTACTATATCTGTTTCTCAACAGTCCCCTTTTAAGCTGGCCTTTGATGCAACACTCCCTAATAGTCCTATGGCCATGACTGCCTTGGTTATGCTGTGAGAGGGATTGTGGACACCTGGAGCATCACCTTCAGGACAATCTGTGATTCTACAGGAGCATATCATGTCCCTTCCTGAGGAGGAGCTCCTGAGTGCGACTGTTCACTCAACTCCTGCTCAGATTTGGGCTGACCCAGCTCATGCTAAGGCCTGATGTGTGCTGGGAGCAGCACCATTAGGTCAAAGCAAGAGCAACAGGTGGCAGGCCAGGTGTCCAAAAAGAGCTAAAAGGCCATTATATCGCCATTATCACCTGCAGCTTGCTGTCTCCTACAGCCATCATCTTTGTATATTGATTGTCTGGCAGTTTCTTCAGAATCTGCAAACTCATGGAAATTATATAGTCCAAACTTCCAACCTGGAATATATAAAAAACATCAGCTTACCAAAAATATTTTGAAGCAGAACCAACAGCAACTGGAGTGCAGAGGATTTTGTGCTTCCCAGTGTGAAAGAGGGCATGCCCACGCTGTGACAGAGGAGGAAGCAGGAGCACTCTCACCATTGGCTAGGTAAATATTTTGTTCATAGGTGCATGACTCATGTTACAAGTTGTGAGTACAAGCTATAAATTAGAGAACTTGTGAGTGATAAACCTCATGACTTGAGTGATTAAACAGTGAGTTATCATAATAGACTAGTCTGTGTAAAAGGGATTGAGCCCTTTTTTGTTTTCTTTCTTAATGATATCATAAGATAAAGTTTAATTTGCATAGTACTGTTGTCCTGTAAACTTGAGAGATCCAAATAGACCATGCCACCAATCTAGTTCTGTGGAGATAGATCTTTGGAAGCCAATCAGGCTGTCAACTGTGCTCAGCAATATATCTATCTATTTTAAGGTCATTTTAGTCATTAACCCATCTTTTGAAGCAAGACCAAAGGCAGACTGTAACCTCCTGGAGGACAGAATGCAAGAAGTGTGCTATGCAGGCATGCAAGACACACACACGGACAAGCACACACACACACTCACAAAGGCACACACACTCAGACATACAGTGCAGGGAGAAAAGGTGCAGGCTTGTGCAGTAGCTTAGCAGGGAGAGCAACCAAATGGGTGTACTCAGCATTGTGTGCAAGTTTTGCCAAAAGAGCACTGCACGCCATGACCGTAAGTCCTGCCTCCTTGAAGCAGTTGTGCAGATCTCTAAATCCATCTTTTCAGGCAATATTCTCTTTAAAAGTTTGGCTGCCATGTTGTGGTTGCAATCATAGTTTAAAAATAAAAGGCTAGAGAAAGTGTGTGTCTCTGATAAAGTTGTCTGCAATATTATTTTAACACCCTCAGAAATATTGAGGGATGGGAATGGGCAGTAAAAGTCTCCTAGGTAGCCTGAAGTACATTTAGAAGTGGGGACAATTATAACCCAGCAGGAAGAATATACGGCATAAAAGAGTACACTAGGAATATGAGAAAACATTCCCCATTCTCTGCTTACACTGAGGGATAAAATTTTAGATGTGGGAGGAGCTTTCCCAGCCCAAAAGAAGAACCTGGTGACAACCACTGGTGTAGAAATGTCAAATTTCCTTCTTCAGCCAGGTTGAAAACTGCAGCTGCTTCCTCTGCTTTATAAATTTTCATTCTACACTCCTTAATAATCTCTTTCC
>NW_010269294.1:8973-14582 GCF_000690775.1 Eurypyga helias
TTCCCTTTACTATTTGTCCAGGTCACTCCAATTGATTCTCATCTGGGAGCTTCCTTTGCCTCCAGTGAGTTTTATTGCTGATGTCTATTTTTTTCCCCCTCTTTGGTAACTTTTCATCCAGTTTATCAAGATCTGACAGCAGGACAGTGTGGACTTCATAATACCGGAGCATCACTTTACACCTTTGGTAACTCTGTGGAATAGGAAGGGAGTAAAATCGAGCAGGACCTGTCTAAAGCAGAGTGCACACACAAAGGGTGATAGATCTGGTCAGGGAAAAGTATGCTTCCACCGCTGTCATCCTGCTTCTCGGCTAACAGAGGACAGTTGAGATGGAGAAACTGGATAGCACTGACTCCACCTACCCCTGCACATGAACCTGCATGATGACAGCAGGGTCTAAACGGTGAGAATAAAACAACAGTGATTGAAATGATGCTTCTACAGATCTACACTTAGGCACAGAAATAAATACGCCTCATTCAAAAGTGACAAGTATCTACGCGTTCCTGTTGACACAAAGGAGGACTTGTGGAAGAGGTTCTTAAGGTGGAAGTCTCCACTGCCCAGAAAGATGAAGAAGAATGGATCCTCCACCGGAGGAACTTCATGGTCCTCCATTAATATTTCACTGAAGGTTACCTGGAGTTTATCTCCATTCAAAACTAAAACGGGGAATCAAACATCTTACATATTGTTTCAGGGCTGACACTGAGGTGAAGTTCAGGCTGCTTGCCCTTTTTATTGGACAGGGTTTATTACACAGGTTCATGTCCTTGAGGGAAATGCTATAGGCTTTAAGGAGAGCTGGCTGTGGTTTTTTGGTCTGTGATACATTCTTTAAAATTTTGCCCTATGTGCCCTTAAAAAAAAATCACAAAATTATTGTCCTAGGGTATAAAGTATCTCCATTTCTAAAGTAGCTGAGGCACAATGTTTCAGATCCAAGCCCTGTCCTTACCAACAAAATTGGCTGAGGTTTTGCTTACCTTCTCCAAACCTGCAGGCTAAAATGGTTAAAAAGGAGAGAAAACTTCTGCCTTGAGACTTTCATGAGGCCGCACAAGTCCTGTATTAGTTGTGACAAGGACAGTGTTGTTTTCGAGGTGGGTTTCATCATGATAACAAATTGTCCAGTAAAATTAATCCCCTTGCAAAATGCTTTCGGACATATGGACCTCCATTGCCACCACTGTGTCTAGGGCATCTTGTGCGAAGAGGAAGCATTTGGAAAGGAGTGAAGAGTCAGCAGCAACCATGAACTGTCCAGCCATTCCCAAACACTACGAGGGTCCTGCCTGCCAGGGACAGAGGGAGCTGCAGTTGAGATGACTTCTGCTTTGGCCACCAGACCTTTGATAATTAGGTCATGACATGAGCATCTCATGCTTTGTCCCAACAGAAATCACATGGGCCATCCTGGCCCATTAACATAAACCAAGTACATCTTACCCCTTGCCTTTATGACTCACATAGTTAAGAATCATCATTAAAACATCCTTCATCACACAATCTTCACCAACTTCACTTACATCACCAAAAGTATTCCCCACACTGAAGTCAAAATAACATCATCACAACACTGACAACACTGGACAATTTACACACAACCCCTTGTTCCTTTACCACATTACAACAAAAAAATGCCTCAAAATTATTCTGCTTTTTGGCAATGTCCAGTCAGAGTTTTGCCCATTATCTCTCCTGGTGACTGTCCTTATCTTGAACTCCTTGACAACCCCACTTTGAGTACCAGAAAGGACTGTGGTGGGTTAGCCTTGGCTGGGTGACAGATGCCCGCTCAGCTGCTGTCTCACTTGCCCTCCTCTAGGAAGTATCCAAAAGATGAGCTCTGAGTACCAGTGCAAAGACACACGCTGGTGCAAGCAAGGAGCGTTAGCCATGTATTAGGTATCTGTAGACAGAAAAGGTAATTTATGGTTTCTGATGTGTAGGTGAATAAGACAGACACTGAAGGCCTGTATGTGAAAAAACATTCCCCACTGAGTAATCAGATGGCTGTTTGCTTTCAGCTTCCTGGAGAACAGATGCCCTGTGTGCACAGCCTGGGAACACACAGGCTTATAGGAAGCTATGTGAGTATGCACAGAGTTGATAGTAAGCTACTGTGTGGGATGCATTTCTATACCTTGCATATAGGATCCTGAATCACAGAGCCACAGAGTCACAGAATCCCACAGGTTGGAAAAGACCTATAAGATCATCTCGTCCAACCATCAACCCAACACTACCATACCCACTAGACCATGTCCTCAAGCACCAGGTCTACACGTTCCTTGAACACCTCCAGGTATGGCGACTCCACCACTTCCCTGGGCAGCCTGTCCCAGTGCCTGAGCACTCTTTCAGTGAAGAATTTTTTCCTAATATCCAACCTAAACCTCCCCTGACGCAACTGGAGGCCATTTCCTCTTGTCCTATCACCAGTTACCCAGGAGAACAGACTAATGACACAAGCTCCCCTTCTTGAAGTTAAAGCTGGAAGGAGACTTGTCCTGTGGAGTGGAGCTCATATTTCCAGCACAGAATTACCATCACTCATAGGATACAGTTCTCTTCCAGCGATTCTGACATTACAGAAAGAATAAACCTTCATGGAAGGAACTGAGACAATGCCTTGGAAATCTGCTCGAGTATTCTTGTAACGACTTAAAAACAAAAAATTACTCTTTTCCAGAAATTGCTTGTATGGGCGGGGAGGGGTACAGTAGTTGGTAGGTACATATAAAGGCGTACAGGGACAGGTGATGTTTCTCTGTGACATACAGTTCTCCCTCTCACACACCAACTAAGTCAATGAGCCCTGTTTTAGGAAAGACAGTAGATCTGGCTTATTTTTCCAAAGTGGAAAAAGATTCCATTTTTCTTTGGAACAACACTCTTTTCCCATATTGTCTGAGTGTGTGATTTGCTGCTTTCTCTTGACAACCTTCATTCTGTTTTCCCTCCTGGAGGTTGGTCATGCTGCCAAAAGAGGGCAGCAACCAAGCACAGAAACTGCACGTCTGGCCCTATATTAGGTCACATGGGAATTTAATTTAAGGGATCATTTAGCACAGAAGCTCGGTGTCTTACTGTAATTATTGCTCGATGCACTTTGTCTGCTGCCAATTCATTCTCACTGCAACAACAAATCTCTGAATTGTTCTCTTTTCCTTGTGTTTTCTTTTGAACAAGATAAATCAGCCAAATTTTCTGCTGAATCATTTGAAAATAATTTCTGTACCATGGGAACATGAGGCTGCTCCAGGAACCCTTGTAGAAGGCATAGATCCCACACCTGCATTTCTGTTTAAAAGTACTGTATAATTTCTTCATCAGTACTATTTAATACCTTCATCAAGGACACAGACAGTGGCATCCAGTGCACCGTCAGCAAGTTTGCAGACAACACCAAGCTGAGTGGTGCAGTTGACACACCTGAGGCACGGGATGCCATCCAGAGGGACCTGGACAAGCTCGAGATGTGGACCCATGTGAACCTCATGAAGTTCAACAAGGCCAAGTGTAAGGTGCTGCACATAGGTTGGGGCAATCCCCAGTATCAATACAGGCTGGGGGATGAAAGGATCAAGAGCAGCCTTGTGGAGAAGGAGTTGGGGATACTGGTGGATGAAAAGCTGGACAGAAGCCAGCCAACATGAGCCGGCAGTGTGCGCTGGCAACCCAGAAAGCCAACTGTATCCTGGGCTGTATCCAGAGAAGTGTGACCAGCAGGTTGAGGGAGGGGATTCTCCCCCTCTACTCTGCTCTCTGGTGAGATCCTACCTGGAGCACCGCATCCAGCTCTGGAGTCTTCAGCACAGCAAAGACATGGACCTGTTGGAGCAGGTCCAGAGGAGAGCCACAAAAATTATCAGAGAGATGGAGCACCTCTCCTATGTGGAAAGCCTGAGAGAATTGGGTTTGTTCAGCCTGGAGAAGAGACTACTTCAGGGAAAACCTTATTGTAGCCTTTCAATACTTAAAGAGTATTATAAGAAAGATGGGGACAGACTTTTTAGTAGGGCCTGTAGCAATGGAACAAGGGGTAGTAGTTTTAAACTAAACAAAGGTAGATTTAGACTAGATATAAGCAAGACTTTTTTTACAGTGAGGATGGTGAAACAGTGGCACAGGTTTCCCTGAGAGGTGGTAGGTGGCCCATCCCTGGAAACATTCAAGGTCAGGTTGGATGGGGCTCTGAGAAATCTGATCTAGTTGAAGATGTCCCTAACCATGGCAGGGGCCTTGGACTAGCTGACTTTTAAAGGTCCCTTACAACCCAAACCATTCTATGTTTCAATGATTTCAACAGTTTTACAAGGGACTAAACCCGTGTAACAAACAAGTATACAGCTATGTTGCACCTTTATTTCTGTGTGCAAGACACTTGCATTGTTCATGCTGTCGCTCTCCTACTCAGGCTGTGTTACCAACAATACACTGCTCTGGTCTTTAATCATTTTCTCTCAAATCCATCATTTCTGTAAGATCCAGAGCCACCTCCTTTATATGTAAGGCTGCATGACCAGGTCACCACATATCCTGAAAGACATATATATTCCAATATTTATTGACCTAATCCAAGCTGAACCTGTTTTAGAAACAAAAGTAAACTGGTTGGTTTTAATACAGATTATTATATTTACTCAGAAAAGAGCTGCTGCAGTGCTTTGTCCCCTGCCCCAAGAACCAGTTGTTTTTCTGCCCATATTTCTGAGATTAAAACATTAAAACACATTGTTCCCAGTGAACTTTCAGTTAACAAGGAAAATACTGTGGCCCGATAAAAACAGCAGTAGAGAGACAGAGGGTCTGGGTGGGCTTAGGCTTGCTGTTGCGCAAATGTGCACTTGCTTTCTGGGGCTGTGCTCTTCCCATGTCAAACACGGATGCCAGCTCTTTACCTGGTTACTAGAGTGAAGCATTACTGGTAAAAGGAAACCAGGATTTAAGAAGAAACCATCCCGAGCATGGTGTGCGGGGCTGGACGGGGCTGTAGCGGTGGCAAAGCACAGAGCGGTGGATGACTCCAGCCGCCTATGCTATACTTAGACTTGGCTGGACTAATGCTGGCTTAACCTTGTGTGTAAAAAAAGGAAAAGCTGTGGGTCAGACTGGGATCTATTTGTGGGAGAGCTTGTTAGGCTTCTCAAGACAAGAGGAGATGAGAGAGCGACAAGCCCGCAGGGCAGATGTTCAGCCAGTACCAGACCCAGGCTGCTCGTGCCAGAAACCCCTCTGGCTGGTGGAGCAACACCCGCAGTGACACTGACCGTGCCCATCTCTCCTCCTTCGCGTCTGCGACACAAACAGCAGATTGGAGAGAAGGGCATTAAAGGACAGGAGGGGAAGCACAGGGAGGAGGAGTGCTGGGGTTACGCCAGGCAGATGCTGCTCGCTCACCCCTCCTGCCCTCTCTCCCCTTGGGTCTCACTACTCCGGCTGAGGTGAGAGGTCCCCAGGGAAAAGGGGCTGGGCTCTGCTGGCACAGAGCTGTGCATTCCCGAGGGTACCGAGGCCCTGTTTAGGCTCCCACGGCCAACGGCCAAGCCCACACGAGAGCCCCCTCCTCCACGGCCCCACTCGGGCCGGCCCCGCAGATT
>NW_010269295.1:0-293 GCF_000690775.1 Eurypyga helias
TCTGTTAGAGCAGTGAGGGAGGGCCTTGGCCAGGCTTGGGCTGGTGGAGTTAGGGGGAGCAGGACACAGATGTCAGTTAGTGCCTCAGAGGGATTCTGTGGTACGATACCTGCCGTTACAAGGAATACGATGGGAGCCAGAATTCCTTTCCAGCCCCAAGAGTCACCGTAAGCAACACGGAGTTTTTGGGATTCTGGATTTTCAGCTTGGAAAGGAATGTGCAATTACACGAGAGAAACTCCAGTTGAGAATGGGGTGGAGGATGCAGGGCTTTGTCTTCTGTCATCCCTTCC
>NW_010269295.1:331-854 GCF_000690775.1 Eurypyga helias
CACCGGCAGCACATGAACCGCATGCTTTCTGGGAGTTTCGGGTTCGCCCCGCTCCTTGGCATCACTGATGGGACCGCACCTGGGGCTCGCCAGGCTGGCCGTAGGATGCAGGTAAAAGAAGGGCTGAGTACGGGGTGGGGTTTCTTCAGCTGCCTTGGTAGCATCTTGTCTTCTACCGGTGCTGGGTGGGGCGTGCCCCTTGCCTTCACCTGCAGGCGGGGGGCAGCGTTCATCTCACAAAGTGTGGTGTGCATTAATACATGGAGTGCGACTGCATTCTACCCGGAACGGGAGGAAGGGACGAAACGGGTGTTATTTCTCAAGCCCGTTAATCAGTCTAACTGGGAGAAAATGAAGACCATCGCCTTCTGCCTGGTTTGTTAGGGGTGATGGGCTTTGAACCACCATGAGTCCGTGGGGCGCTTTCCTGATCTGTTTGTTGGGCCTGAGCATTCCCAGGTCTGTTTCTGAGTGGGATGGGGGTGTTCTGAGGACAATCCAGGTCTGTTTCTGAGTGGGATGG
>NW_010269296.1:0-497 GCF_000690775.1 Eurypyga helias
CAGAAACGGAAGGAACCGTACCGGAAAGCCGCCAGATACTCTGGGTCACCCATGGGGGGGTCGAGCCCTCCAGTCCAGGCTACGTTGACATTAAATCCCTCACCAGGGCCAGCACCGACCTGTAAGACAGCAAGGACAGCAGTGAGGGGCTGGATGTGGCCCGTGGGGACGCTGGGGCAGTGTCCTGTGTGGGCTCCGTCGCTGCCAGGCTTCGGGGAGGCAGGGCTGGGTGTCCTGGAACCCCCCGCCCCAGCCTTGTGCCAGAGGAGCTGGCTGGCTCCTGTAAACCTAGCCAGGAGTTTTCCTGATGTTTCCTGGAGCCACATGGTCATTGGTCCCTGTCCCCACGGGGGATGAGGCCTCGGCTCTGCAGCCGGCTGGGTGAGCCCAGCAGCATCAGGGATGTCCAGGAAACGAGCAGCGACACGGAATGAGCCTATGCCCAAACCTGGCAGAGCCATGTCACGAAATCACCAGTTTGGGTGGGAAGGGACCTT
>NW_010269297.1:0-1186 GCF_000690775.1 Eurypyga helias
AAAATAATTATAGAATAAAAGCACTCAAGAAAGCTATCTTTTCCCTTTTCATTGTGTTGTTGTTGCTTTTGCTTTCAACACAGATGAAACCAGGGCTGGATCCAAACAAAATAATACCTGCCTATGGCATGAGAACTGCATTAAACTGCCAGGAGAGGAGTTCAGTTTCACATCCCAGCCAGAGCAAAAGAAATAAAATAAGCTTCCAGAAAAAAAACCTGAAAGGAATGGAGGTTTAATGTGTTTGGGTTTTGGTTTTGGTTTTTTTTTTTTTTAATTAGCCTCAGCTCTGAATGAGTTTTGTTTATTTCCAGTTTGGTCTGGTATTGGGTATTTTTTTTCTTTTCATTAGATACTGTAGCTCAATACACACCTTTGAGTCATATCTCAGTACTTGGTCTGATGCTCAGGATGCTTAGACTGAGGTTTTGGCCTCAGACACACACATACACACACTCAATAAAAAGCACAAGAGTGTAGCTTGCTGTGGCTTTTGCCAGTGAAGTAAAAGCTAACCAAAAAATAACTACTGTCTTAGCAACAGAGGGCTCGTCTGTATTCTGAATTACATCAAGTAATTGGAGCTAAATCTCTTTCCACTTGAGTTATACTCCAGACCTGCAAAGTGATACCCAAACCACTACTTCATCCAAATATTCTTCCCATCCTATGAGTAGCAGGAAACAATCTTCACAGAGCTGCCTATGTTAATATTGAGCATCTGGGTATGCCTAAGGAATGATGCTGCAATCCCTTCTAAATCCTGCTCTTGCAGGAGAGGTGGGGAGGGAGTTAACTCTTTGTCTGCAGGGGATGAGATAAAAGTTCCTGGACCCGCTGCAGTGCAAAACCCAGCACAGCGCTTTCAGCCTCAGCTGTGCTGGCCGGCACAGTGCAGAGGCAAGCAACAAAAGGTGGAAAGGCAAGCAGAGGCAAGCAACAAAAGGTGGAAGTAGACCATGCTGAATTCTGCTCCCATGCCAACCCAGTGGCAATACTGATGCAACAGCAAGGCACAGCCAGTGGTTTTGACCCTGTATGCAGTACTAGATAAATACAGCAATCTATTGATTCCGAGAGGCAGGGACCCTGCCCGAACGAGTGCCCGCACTCATGTGAACAGCACTCATGTATGGGACAGTGAGGTGAAGCGCTGCTGCAACGAGAGAAGCCAAAAGCATCAGCA
>NW_010269297.1:1216-1696 GCF_000690775.1 Eurypyga helias
TGAGTATCAGAGGGATTAGAAATAAAAGGGCCACTTAACACTTGGCATTGGCACAAACCGCAAAATGATATAATACCGGAAAACAACCAGAACAGCAAGAGGGGGGTCTTCAGCTAACAAGATTGGTGTGAATGCAGAACGTGTCTGCAAGGGACAATATAGTCTTCCCCATGGAGCAAGAGACGCTCTCAAAGGCACTGAGGTTCAGGGCTATGCGCTGAATCTCAGCCCATGGAAAGTTAGCAGCAATGCTCTTACTGATTTCCAAGAGGACAGGATCTTAGCTATTAAATTTAGGAACACAGTGAAAAGATCTGTTCTCAGGATGAGTTGATTTTGTCAAGTGATGTCAAATAACAAGCATGGAGGGGTACAAGCCTTGATGATGTGACAGCACTGTAGCCCAGAGTGTGACACAGGAGCAGCTGCTGAGCTGGCATCAGTATCCTCTGTTGGGACAAAATTGTTATTTCATCCTCT
>NW_010269297.1:1719-10454 GCF_000690775.1 Eurypyga helias
CAGGCAGCTTCCATGCCTGCAGGGTTAGATGAAAGGGGTAGAAGATTACACCATCTTGCCACGGCCAATAATTAGCAAGTTCCTTGTCTTCCAGGTAGTTCTAAGGGCCAGGACTGGGAAATCTGGCTGTCGCATCCTGCCTGCCATGCTCTCACATGCCTCATTCTGCAGAGCATGTTCTGCTGTCTGCTTTAAAGCTGCCGAACTAAAGAACAGGCCCAGGTTTCAGATAAAAGCAGCAGTCTATCATTATTCCTAGAAGTAGCTGAAAATGTTTTAGAGGTTTCTTCCATTAAGAAAGGGTGTCTCTTTCGTCTTAAGGGATTTTTTTGTTTTGTTGTGGTTTTGTTTCTTTTTGGTGGAAATGGTGTAGTTGAGGGCCTCCTTTTATTGGAAAGCTAAGGATTAATTCTAGTAATAACAGACTATTGTTTTGGGTTTTATTTGAACAAAACTAAGAAATCATAAAGTATGAGCTTGGAGGGATATTGTACTTTTTCTTTTTTGACTGTCAATTTTGCACTTTTTCTGGGTCTGAAAACTACCTCATCCTTCTGCCTTTCCCTAAATAGAAAGAAGAGATTTGAGAGCAGTGAAAACAGAAGGAAAAGAAAGTATGGAATGGAAACTTAAGAAAATGAAAAAGTGTATATAAAGTATGAAAAGGCCCTCAAAACTTTTAAAACTTGCAGAACAAGCATGACCTCAAAATTGCCTCTCTTTCTCAAAGTGCTTTTTTGATGAGTAAGGATGCTCCTTGCCGCCGAGCTTTCGTTAGTGCTCACTTGTTTCAGAGAGAGGGTTGTTGCAGCTCCCTGAGCCCCTGCTCCTCTGCGGCATCCAGCCTTTCATGCTTGGAACCGTGTATGATGATAGCGGAGCGACATCTGGGTGGCTTCCCTTCCAGCCCCCATGCCTCACCAACATCAGCCTTGAGTATCTGCACTGGATCCCAACCATTTCAGCCCAACTGCTGACACTGTGCGAGGGGAGGTCTTCCAGCAGGAGCTCCTGCGTTTCACAGCGGTTACCAGAGAAGCCCTGTTAGCACTGGTGGCTTGGCAAAACATCACAGGGATGGCAATCGCATTCTGCAGTCTTACAGCAACTGGAGGAAGGGGGAGGGTTGCAATGTGGTCTGTTGCTCGGCGTGGATTTTTGATTTGGGCATATGGATGTGTGCACGTCGGCTGAACATGAACATTTCCACCCTCCAGAAGAGATGGGAAAGAGAAGGTGTTTGCGTCTCACCCTGAGTCTGAATATCAGAAAAGTCTTTCAAATGGCCTGGCTGAAAATCTCAGATCAAAATAGCTTTTAATTTCGTAGAGAATCCTGTCAAGATCTGCTTCACTTTAGATCATGCCCATCTCTAGCTAAAACTGAACTCCTGCCCAGCAGTCTCTCAGTCACATCACAATTAAAAACACCATTTATTGCAGCTTGCAGGGATTTTGTCCTCTCGCAGCCAGCTGTAAGTTTGGAGGAGATGAAGAGTATTATGTGGCTGCCACATCCTGTGTGCTTTCCTACCTAGATATTGTAAATTATGTGTGCAACAGGCCCTGTTACTGTAATACCAAGGAGGAAATCCCTGCAATGTACATGTTAATGCATCATCTTCTGCAGCCACAGTCAGATAGGGTTCTGCTTTCCTTTCTGACTTGCTGTCAACAGTCCTTCTCCATACATATGCATAATACACTTTTTACAAGCAGAGAGGTAATCACTTCAAATCACCCAGGAGATTCTCATCACGAAGCTGCTCCATCTGAGCACCAGCACTTGCCCAGAACAAGGGGGAGGTGGGCTGTTGCTTTGATTGCCTCAAGCACCACCCCCCCCCCACAAGACTGACTTGCTCTGTGTCAGGCAAACCCTTGCACCAGCCAACAGTCACCTGGAAACAATCTCTCATAAAACCAGCTCCGTAAAAGCTACAGCTACTCACTTTGATAGTTCCCAAATTGCTTTTCTCTCTCCCTTTTATTTTTCATAGGACCAGTAAATGGTGAATTGGTCCCCAGTAATCTACTGTAAGGAGCCAAGGGGCACTCAGGAATATTGTCCTATTCCAGAATCTCAGCTATCTGCTACTGAGCACAAACAGGGGCCTACAGAGTTACCACCCCCCTACTGTAACTCAAAAAGATGAGCAAGAATGGCTTTTCTCACACTCGTTGAGAGAGGGTAGAGCTTCCAGCCTGCTCTGATCACTGCTGGCTACCCATGACTTCAGCCTTGGAAAGGGCAAAGCACCAAGAGACTTCTTCTGGGAATGAGGGTCTCCTCATTCCAAAGCGAGATGATGTTGATGGCACCAGACAGCTGAACTCCCTGTTATGTCTCCTTTTGAGAGTAGGAGAAATGGGATCACTGCTGCTCACAAGCTGTTTTTGTCCTTCTTTGTTGCTCAGGATTAGCGTCACGCAAGCCCAAGGCTTTGCATGAGAGAAGCAAGCCCCTGGAGAGGACCGTGATCCTGTAGGTAGGTGGGAACCCTGAGGAACCCAAGCTGGCCAAGGCACCCAGAGCTCAAGCTTTAGCTGCTTTCTGTGAAACATAGAAACCAAAGTAAAGGTCTTGCAGGCTGTGAAGGACAGAGCCCATCCATCCTCCAGGCATGCATAGGTACATTGTGAACAAGCGCATGAAAGGAGGAGGTAATATCTACTCGCACATGAAACCTGACAGTCCTTGGAAGAAAAAGACACAGAAGATGTGTCTGAAATGAAAACCGAACACAGGGCCATGAAACAAGCCAGGGACAGCAACGAAAGCAGGAGTCTGGGTTCGTGCATACACAGACCTGAAGGAGGCACACACATTCCTCAGGTCCTCTCTTTTGGCCTGGAATACCCAGAAAACTGGCTATCCTGGCCTTTTTCCATCCTTTCCCAGGCTGGGTTTTTGTGATCTGTTTCCTTGGCCACTGGAAATTTTCTATAAATACCAGGTACTGAGCAGCCGTTGTATACTAATATCTCCTAACCACCCTTCCTAGCTGCCCAGGGCTGCAAATGATGTGAAAATTGCATATCCCAGTCCTGGGCCTTAGTAGCTATTCAGGGTTTTGGCCACATGTAATTTGTTATTCTTGACTTATGCATACATTCTTCTTATTTATTTTTTGTAAACATTTGTGTATAATTATTCACTCCAGAGTTTCCAGTGATTTTCCCTGGCTCACAGATGTGGCAAAGCTTTTCCCTGCATCCAGGAAAGAGGGGTTTTTTTTGACTACTGCAAAATGGGATCCTGACAGACTTCAATCTGCTGCTTCCATGTCCGTTCTTGTGATACTTAGCTACCCATGGCAAGAGACAATTAGCTTTTTAAATATAAACCAGAAATGGTCCCAAGCCACAGATTTCACATCCAGATCCAAATTTGGGGCAGTTCAGATTTGGCCTGGCATTTTGGGTTTGGGCCCAGGCCTGACTCTCCTTATGAAGCAGTTTGACATTTCCAGTTCTGGGAAGCTCCCCTCCCCGGACACGCAGCCGCTCCCCGGTGCAAAGCCACCCCCGGGGCCTGGCCCTTCGCTGCCGAAAGCTCTCCCGCTGGTCCGGGTTTTTTCAGAAGCCCCCGCCTGTCATTACTGCAGCTAATTCAATTGCTGCAGTGACGGGCGCGAGCCTTCCATGATGCTGCTGTGGCATTTTGGTTCCTGTGAGTGCTAAAACTTAGACATATTGGTCTCTCTGCAGCTATGTGTTGCCCATACAGGAAAAACGAAAGTGATCGAATGGTAAGAGTTCTTGGAAATCCAGGTTAAACCTCTGCCTGCAGCTCAGACTCCACGATCACCCTGACACATGGTGATAACATTATGTTCAGAGTACAAGACACAGAATCAGGATCCTGGGGTTCAAAGCTCCCACCTGTACCACAAATCTAGTATATGGCCTTGAGCACATTTCTCAACAGCCACACATCTCCAAGGCAGGGAAAATTACACCATCTACTAGGTATTAGCCACCTCTGTAGGGCAGGCAGTGTCCCATACTATGTAATACAATATGGCACTGATCTCCAGTGCTACACCAAACTCTTAAGTTCAGTGTAATTAACTTTCATTAGCTGCTGGGCATAATGACCTGAGCTGTAGTTCACATTTGGATGAACTGGTGTGTTTCCCTGGACAATATTGTGCTTCTGACCCGCCTTTCCCCTGGCTGAGCAGGCTGCCACTCAGCACCCGATATTTGGTTTTTTGGAGTGCACTTTGGATATGAATTTTCAGTTACGATTTTATTCTACTCTGCTTTTTTTTTCTCATACAACTCAAAGTCTCTTCTTCAGTCGTTTTATAAGCAGCTCATCAATAGAACTGGATCCTTCTGTAACAGGGCTGAATTTGCCTTTTTAATTTACATTTGGTCCAAATATAACCCACAGACACACTATTCCTAAAGTTTTATCTGTTGTTTTACAGATAATTTTAGATGGATACACCATGACACTCAGCTTACAGCTCATCTCCTTTCATTAGGAGTGAGGGGCTATAAGGATCTCATGCAAGCAGAGTTCGCCAAGTTCAAAACCAAGCTATCAGAGCAAGAGATCTCTTAAACATTGAAGTTAAATGCTCCTCTTCACGACTACTGCCCAAGAATCGTTTTACAACTACAGTAGGTTCATCTCCGTATTCTTACCGAGAGACTGGGGATTTCTCTGAAGGGAGAAACTGAAGCACAGAGAGATGAGATGATACGCTCAAAATGACACAGGACTTTTTATAGCAGAGCTCAGAAAACAGTTGAGAGCCCCTCAATCCTCTTGGTCTTTGTCCATGAGATCATACTTCCTTTGATACGCACACCATTCATAGGCACTGAAGTTGTATTAGGAGATCACAGAAGGATCCCTGCAAGTATTTAGCCTAATTTTAGCTGTAACATCAACTTGCAGAACATCCTTTTAAGAGAAAATGCCTGGTAGCAGTGCCACTGCAGCGAGCTTGATGGAAAGGTGCTGGCTTTACAAAAGGCTCCGAAGGGGCTCATGATGTCTAAAAGCATTCAATAAACAAGGCTCACAGATAAAACACACATATGACACAGTTCTTTATATAAAGAGAAGCTTCCATAGGCCAAATGATGAGGAGCCTCATGAGATCAGTAAATAATCCAAATGGAAGTGCTTGGAAGCCTGCTTCTTGGGACACAGAGAACCAGTCTGGAAAAATGCCATGGAGATGAGACTCTGGGGATGGTTCAACCCTCCCTCAGGTCCTGGTTATGGATCAAGCTGGTTTTTCCATCCATATTTTCTTCCGTGAAATATAGTCCCTCTGGATCCAGTGCAAGGAATGCCAAGGAGCAGGAGGAGAGGGGAGGTGCCACCTGTACTCAATTGCAGTTGTTTCATCAGTTCCTCACAACCCACTTGCAAACCAAGGTGACACAAATGAGCTAATTTCCATGGCGTACTGAGGCTAATTGGAAACAGCTCTTGGGCCCTGTAAAGCATTAAACTAGACTGCAAGTGATAATTGCTCACCTGCTGCACGGCCCTATAAGAGGCAGTGCATTAACTAGCACACGGGGTTTTATCACTTCCTTGGGATAGCAGGGGCTGGACCTTTTCCAGCACCCATAGTATTGAAGGAAAGATGCTGGATTAGGCCTTGTAGTTTATGGGCACTCAGGCAGAGAGAGCTGGTGATATGGGGCCAGATTCTAGCTTTCATTACATGCTCTCTTGGGTCAGAGATTTTTTTTTTTTTTCTAGTCATGGCTATGGTATCAAGCTAGCATAAATAGCTTTCTTCCTCCTTGAGAGGCCTGGAAGAGAAGTTTAGTATTGTGTTGTAGGGTAAAAGTACAAATATGTGAAAGTAAAAGGATCTTAAGTATTTCTTCAGGGTCTAGACTTCTCTGTTACAGGGGTTTGGGCTGCAGAAGTGTTAGAAAAAGTCTCAGACTGTTAATTATAAATCTCAGCAACTCTTATGTTAGAGTTAGTCATAGTTCTCCTGTACTCTCGCTTCTTTTTCTCTACTTTCTCTTCTTCACTAGAAAAAAACCAACATGTCTCAGAAAACATAAGCAATACTTTGCCTGAGAATGGGAGATAAGTAAGTTTGTTGTTGTTTTGGGGGGGTTTGTTAGGTTGAAATGAGATTTAATTAAGGAAAGCCTCTATTTTATGAAGTGCTGGCCACTCTCCTTCTGTAGTCTGAGAGGGAGCAGAACTGCTGAAATGGTTCTCTTCCAGAGCCTGAAATGGTAGCTTTTGTCAGGAGAGAAATATTAAAAATATCTGAGAATTACAGCAAGACTTCACTAGAGGCTGTAAATGGCAGAAGAGAATTATTAGAAATATACATTGGGGGGATCCTGGTACCATCATTAATTATTTGTGTTCAGCAGCTGCAAATCACACAAGAAGCAGCATAGATTGATACACTGTATGACCCATACATCCCAAAGTTTAACATGAGGCTTAACTTTCTACAGATGCTAACCTGAGACCCTTAAATGTACGTAGTATCGCTTGAGACCCTGGGAGCTTCTGTCATGGACTGGGATCTGAGACCAAGTCTCCCAGCTGTGTTTGTGGATGACCATAATATGTTAGCACTAATTTTGGCTTTTACTGAACAGGGTGGGGGTAGAGTTGTTGTGGCTTATTCATATCAGCTAAACTGTGATATCTGAGTATTTCCTGAAGAAGTCCTCTTAATGCCTGCAGAAATAGAGTCAAATGACATGGCTTTTCAGAATCACCAAGTATATACACCAATCAATGAAAACGGTACCAGGGAAAGAATTTAAACATCTACATGTAATGAACTCTGTCAAAAACACCAGGAAACCAGGCTTTTTCCATGAGGTTCTTACCACTTCTATTTCTGATCCTGGTCTTGAAACAAAGACAAAACCAGGCTAACTTCCAGCCTTTTCCACTGGTGCCTTGACACTCTGGGGCTGAGCCAAGATCCAGAGCTCAGAGGCCAGCAGAAATGTAGCGATGAGTATATGCCAGAGCCATGAGATGGTATTAGATTAACTTGAGCATGAGGAAAAGGGAAAAAGTTCTGAGCTGTTCTGTCAAAGTGAAATGGAGCATCCTTTTCCCTGGGATCTGTCATGTCCTGGCAATCCCTCATTAACGGTATGTTCCCATCAGAGGGTCCCTGCAGGAATATGGCTCTTGGAAAAACCCAAATACTAGTTTCTAGCTGGTGGAAGCTGAGAAGGTGATCTTGTCTGGTAGAAAGTGGAAACTGTTTCCTTCTAATGAAGATATTTAAGCAGTTCCTAATGAAAAGCATTGCTGTAAGGAGAAAAATGAGTGTCCTGTGGTTATTCACAAGTAGGAAACATTTTATGGCCCATGAACTTCTTAGGAATTACATGTTTTTCAGGTGGTCTGATTGTCAGATGCCCGATTTTGATGGATGATGCTAAGCATGGACATAATCACCATCTTGGTCTCAGAACCAGCCAGTAAGATATGTTAAGATTTTCCAAATGTTTCTCCAACAATGAAAGGAAATGTAAAGTTAATCAAATTGTCATGAGAGATCAGAGCCCAGCGAGGAGGGACTAAGACTGACATTTGAAGTAGAAGCACTAATAAAACAGACGGCTGTTTGCTGATCCTGTCCGTGCTTGTGTTTAATTTAAACAATTTAACGATGAATGGAGTTTGCAGAGGAGGGGAAGGGGTACTGTCGAAATCGATGTATGTACCAGCCATTTAAAGAAAGCAGAGAAGTGGTAAATCTCTAGCTGCATGTGAATATCATGCCTCAACAGGGAGATTCTGCAAACATCACTGGTGGCAAGTTTGGAGCAAGTGGCCATCCTGCTCTGTGCTCTACCTTAGCTATTGCTGCTTGCTGTCCGGACAGAAGCTGGATAAGGTTAATCCCTAGTGACTTTAGACTGATTTACTACGTTGTGCTCAGTCAGATTAATTCCAGCACCTAAACACCATCAAGGTAATTTCAGAAAAGGAGCAGGGTGAGCTCACCTCATTTCCTAGCTCTCCAGTTACCAGCCTCTGATATCCTATGCATGCATGTGTGTGGTTTGAGCAGCAATTCATCTCCAAAGACTTCCTCCACTCTCAATCTCTGAACACAAGGATGCTGGGATGGTCTTTGAGAAGGTAGCTGCCACCTATTGAAAAATGAAGTTGAATGTTGAGGCCCTGCCTAATCCAAGGGGTAGAGACAACACCTTGCCTGGTGTCTTTCACACTGAGCTGGATTTTTACGTGTCAGTGTGCTTTTTCCACCCAGCGGTGTTGCCAGGGGAGTTGGAAGGAAGTAGCTCTGTGCATGGCAAAGATGTGAACAGTGGTTTTGCTCTCTTGGGGATACTAATCACCACACAACGCTCCCACTTTGTGCTCCTTTGTCCCAGGAACTATTTTGTCCACAGAAGGGACATTTTATCCTGAAATCCAGGCATACATTTCCTAGAGAAACCCTTCAACCACCATCAGGTGCAATGAATTTCAGTCAACACTTCCCTCCAAGCACCGGTTGGACTAGGGGCCTGGAGATGAGAAGCTGCTCTGTTACCCATTACTCATCCCCGGAGCCAGCTTACATCAGGTTTTGTTCTGGATAAATACGATCAGGCGGCAGAAGCACTCTTCCTGTTCCCTGATGCCTTTCATTAGATCCCACCTTGCAAGTGTTGGTTCTGCTGCAGGGCAGCAAGAAGGTCAGGACGGGCGGCCGGGGTGGCCGGCGGGTCCGCCCCCACCCAACG
>NW_010269297.1:10485-32194 GCF_000690775.1 Eurypyga helias
AACAGATGAAGCAGCTCAACCCGCTGCTTCCCTTTGTGCCCTGCAGCAGCGCAGCTCCCTGGCCACAAAGCCCTCTCTCTGTGGCATGCCGGGTGACCCTTGCTCGCCTGCCTTTTTGCTCTTATTCTTTTCTACAGTTCCTTCCTTTATCAGATTAACTTTAATTAGCAAAATCAGAATCACATGGAGCGGGGAGGAAATGCTGCAAACGCAGCGGATTTGTTTCCAGCCAAGGAAAAACTGAGGTGCATATAGGCTCTCAGGAGGACATGGATGGAGTTTTGTCTAGAAAACTTGTCTGTGAGCATGCGACAGGGCAAGGAAAAGCCAATGTGGTCTTTGCATGTGCAGAGGACCTGCACCCACACATGAAGCATGTACAGCTACAAGCACATGCTAGCTAATACATACATGAGGCAGGCTGGGGATGTCCACACAAGTCCCTTGTAGGCAGCATGAACTGAAGGCTAGTGGTGCTCTGCAGCCCGTGGCCCACAAACACCCAGGAGTTAGTCTACACAATGACTGCAAAATAGCCATGTGCATGTACGTATGAAGCACAGGGCAAAATGAAAGCAATAAAAGACTAAAGAAATTCTCCATTGCTGTTGGCCAAACTCTGCTTCTGATCGAAATCTCTACATACACCACCTTCATAACAGCTCCACATTAGACCAGGCAGCCAGTCCTGGTTTCTGAGCTCAGCTCTCCCTGCATATGTCCTGGACTAAGTGGCTGCCTCCTGATGAACAGTAAAGGGCCTCTGGTTACAAGGTGCAGCACCATGTCTTTGTTGTCACTAAAGACAAGTGCATCTTCCAGGGAATCTACATTCCCAAGTGCCCATTCTCTGCTCTTGGGCACTGGAAAACCCACCCAGGTGCAGCTACACTGGATTCCAGCAAGTGCCATGAGGTGCTCAGCGAGTGAGATCTCATCCAAAATGTTTCCTGGAGAGTTGCTGGGACTGGGACTCTTGGCTGCACGGCTCCCTTCCCTAGCTAGGAGCCCAGAATGATGAGAGCATATTAGGATGAGGGGAAACATGGGGAAGTGAGTACCATTCTATGGTAAATATAAGAAGGGCTGTGGAAGTGAATTCTCCCTGTATCTGTTCAAGATGTGTAGCATCTTCTGAGAAGAACGGAAATGGATTAAAATATCATCCAGTGCTAATATACAGTGGCAATCAAAGCCAGTGAGAAAATGAATGTCCCTGCATCTTTTTCTGTTCATTCTCATGTCTCTCTATTCTCACAGATATCTGATATTTCATCTATCTACTACCCACTTGCTGGCAGCACTGTCCAGCTAAGGCACTGAAGAAAAAGTGGCTTAGTCTCCCTATCTTTCTCATCCTTATCTCAATCCATTTTTCTAATTGTTTGTTCCCCTTTGCAGTTCTGCAGTGCAAGCTTTGGGGCACACGCTGCTCCCCATTCCCCCACTCTGAGCTCCTGCTCAGGGCCGCTCCTCCACAGCTAGTCAGCATCCTCCCCACCTTGGGCACTCATCTGCTAGGCTGGAGCCGTGGCTCAAGGCAGGAAGGAAAATAATTAAATAAAAACACTTAGAAGCTAGGAAAGAAGCAGACATTTGTGACATGGACAAGGCATGACAGTGAAGGTGAAGCAAATCAGAGCTTGATGCAGTGTCAAGTAAAGGAAGGACACTGGGTGGATGTTGGCAGCAGCTGTCCTTCACGAGGTTTGCAACAATTTGTGAGACCCCTAGTGACTCTCACTGCCATCCCGGGCTCAGCACTCGCCCAGACCCATGGAGGATGGACATGAGGCATCCAAACTCCCCTTGCCTGCAAGGTCTCTCTCCATCTTGTGTAGGATGCAGAAGAAGACAGTGGCCCATAATACTAAACAAACTTTGCTGCTGATGAATGGCCTCATAGCACCACTGAAATCCTCTCAGGTAGAGTCTCAGAGCACCGAAATCCTCTCAGGCAGAATCTCAGGGCTCAGGCACACGATCGAGTGACTCGCTGCGTACCAGCCAAGCCCTGAGCTCGCAGCACATCTGGGGAGATCGTCACGGCCTGAGCTCCGGGCAGGGAGTGTGAGTAAGTGCATGCCACCGTGCATGGTGTCTGAGGGCAGATGCTGGACCAGGAGGGCTCAGCCAATGTAGGGTGACACCAGCATGCATCTAAGCTCTCCACATGGGCTCCTCACTGCATAAGCCCACGACCCTTTTTATGCTCACTTTTATTAAGGTGGTTCGTGGGCCTCTCACAGGTGCATCTCATATAGGAGTGCAGCAAACTGCCTCTGGCTTCTCCTAGAAATCAGTTCCAGATGTATTGGAGTAGAGCTTCCCCTTAGAGGAAATACGTGTTTTCAGGTAGGGCTCAATCTATGAAAACTCAGAATGCTTCCTACACTGAGGAACAAAAACCTTTAGTGCCATAACTCTTCGTTTTGACCTTTCCATTTCCCTCCATTCTTTGTGCAACATGCTAATACGAATGGTCTCAGTTTTTTCTCACCATCCCTGTTCACACAGGGATCAAAATTTCTTTCATTGCCAAGAGCAGCTTCCCTCAGTGCCTCTCTGTCCATGCACTTGGAGGCCTTTCTTCTTTCCATCTCTGCTGAGACACTCCCTCCATACCCTTCCCCTGCCATGTGTTGCTGATGATGGAAATAATCTTTTGCTTCTTGTGCAAACAAAATGATTCTCTTGCTCCATTCAGACCTCTCCTTGTCACGCTTCTGACAATAATATCAAATAGCATAGATTTTAAATTATTTTTATGATCTGCATGACTTTGATATTGAAATCTGGTGGTGTGTATCTAACGTATCACGTGTATTGTTCTTAACGTGAACAGCCCAGGCAGTGTGCCTCCCTGCAAGAGCTGTGCAGTGCTTCATGAGCAATTCACAAGGCCCCCAACACTCTGAATTTTAAGCGTGCTCCACCAGCTCTGTTAATGTCATGTCAGAGCAAAAGGAAAGACTCTAAAATCATCTCCTGGCTTTGAAACACTGAAATCTGTGTTTTTTTCTCTTCACAGCTATTCAGGCTTGACTGGGCTCACCCCTGGTGGGCTGCACAGGAGACCACTGATATGCATGGATGTCTTGGTGGGAGACCAGGGCTGAGGGTCCCCAGCTTGCCCTGTTCATCCTGGTGACGAAGGATTTTTTTGTCTGTAGCCTTCCAGTCATCATTGTTAATGACACGATGCCATCATTTTACTAGAAAAAGCCAAGCAATCTCTTGATTGGTGTCCCGCACATCCTTCTACATGACATCAAATACCAAATGTTCTGGTTCTTTTAGCCAAATGCCTTAACTTTTCCACATTTTTACCCTAGCCACTCCCACAGTGCCACTGCAATGTTAATGCAAGAATCGGTAAGTGTAAGGGCAAAGTAAAAGGAATGTAGCTTAATATCCAAGCAATTAGCACAAGGGTTATTGTGCTGAAGGCATTATTCATTTTTAATTATCTGAAGCTGCTGAAAAATTCCTAGGACTGCCTCCAATAGGGTGCATGAATCAAAGCCCACACACAGAATGGTAGCATGTTGCAAAGGCGAGAGGAGAAGCAGTTGGCTCACTTTCACACAAAGTTTCTCAGCCCTGGCCTGGGACTTCTTGCAGCAGTAGAGAGCCAGCTGCTTGCAGCTGAGACCTGTTTATTTCTGGTGGGCATACTCCTGAGCTCACAAAAATAAGATAACGAGGAGGAAGGAAACAGGAAACACATCTCCATGTTCAGTCACATTGGTTAATTTGGGCCATGTTTCCTCTGGTTAAAAAAAAAAGGTAATAACAATAACAACTTCTGGGTCACGTTTGGGGAGGGAGGGAATGGGGTTGGATTTTTCAAATAGAAGTGCCACCCCCAAGTTAAATATACTTAATAGGCATATTTTCAGGGTATTTAATTGAACGTGTATATTGATTCACCACACTTGAAAGAACAATATACATTGGGCATGTCAGCTTCCTGCAGAGAACACAATAAATTCTATATAATTCAATAAATTGTAATAAAAAGATGAATCAACTTTCTTCTCTCAAGGGCAAGGCAAAGATGGCAGTGCACAGAAACGAGGAAATAATGTTTGGGGTTTACTTTTCTAAGTTTATTGAAATTTAGTTTTCTACTTCCTCAGGATTTTTCCCTCTCAGCTGAAGAGAAGAAAGACTCTGGCTCCTCTGCAGCTGTTTCTTTTAGGGTCTGCCTTTGTGCGACAGATGGGCAGGATTGCGGGCTTGATGCTCCAGGCCAGATCGAGCATGCCACCCTCAATATTTGTATACACCCTCCTGCACAGAAGTTAATAAAAAATCTGCTTGACAGGGTGCTGAGGACCTGCTTAAGAAAACCAACCTCTCTGGTCCCTAAATATTGGTCCTTAGAACCAGATTTGTGGGAGTGTGATTGGGGTCTGGTTCCCAGGCATCTCTTGCACAGCACAATATTCTGTCCAGGAGGAGAACTGTCTTTGCTCGCTGAGATATTCATGTATTTTCTGCTTGGAAGATTAGGTCTTTGACGTTGCAGGGCTGGCTCGTCCTAGGAAGGTGTCTGAAATCGGGTGTCATTAACAGCCCCTTCCCTGTCCCGTGGTGGGACTCAGTTGTGAAGCAGTCCTGATGCAGAGCATCATTTGGGAACTTTTGTCCGCTGTGTTTTTCACAGAGGCAACACATAAGTAAATGCAAGGCATTTTGCCTGTTTCAAGAATGGAAGACTCTTCCTAGAGTCTGTCTGCAACATATTCCCATCTTCCTTTGTTCCTTAGAGTTAAAATGGACACATATATTAACCAGCTCTCCCCACTGCTCTCAATTAACAGCCCTGTCCTGTTCCCTAGTCAGCGTGTTCCTCGTGATTTACATGCCTCTTGCTGTCCCTCCTGCCTCCAGGATCACATCAAAACATCAGAAACTGCACAGAGAAGTTGTGGATGCCCCATCCCTGGAAGTGTTCAAGGCCAGGCTGGATGCGGCTTTGAGCCACCTGGTCTAGTGGAAGGTGTCCCTGCCTATGGCAGGGGGGTTGGGACTAGATGGTCTTTAATGTCCCTTCCAACTGAAATTGTATATCAAAACCAAAACATTTCCATTTTGGTAACCTGGTGTAGTAAGAATGAGACATAATTTTTTAACGTAACAGAAAGTGACCTTCAGAAAGGGATGCCAGTTTTGTACATAACTGGGAGCATCAGGAGCTCTTGACGTTTGCCACGCACAGCTTGGTCAGAAAGGAGAATATTTGAAGGTGTGATTTAAGCAGGCGAACAAAAGTGTCACTCTCATCCTGCTTTAAATCAGTGTTAATTTGATTTAACTGGAGTCAGTTAAGAATCTGGAGAAGCCAACCAAAAATGTACATCCACTAGATGATTTTCTCTGGGTTAGCAGGAGTAGTGCCATCATGTCCATGAGTAAAAAGGATGAACAGGACCCCACAGGACAACTCATGAGTATGGTGAATACAGCACAGCAGAGCATCGGGACCAATTTCTGATCCAGGCGGTGGCAGGGCCTTGCTTGCACCCAGTCGATACAGGACAGGGAATGGTGCCACATGGGGAACAGTGGTACTGGAGCCCCACTGCCACGTGTGTCATCCTCTCAGGGATTACTGTGAAGTGCAAATAGTACTGGGTTTGGGAAGCAGGTGGCAGCTCTAACTCCATTTAGCGGTGGAAAACGACTGGTTAGGTTTTACATTTTTTTCAAAATAAATGTTGGAACAGAGTGCTGCTGTTCTGAATGTCCTGCTTACAGGAACTCTCTTAACTTCTGTTTACAACACAAAATGTGTCTTAGCACTGAATTTCAGAAAATGTCCTTCTTTTTTTTTTTTTTTCCCCAATTGAATACTTTTTGGGCTTGTTTTCAGCAAAAAGTAGAAGTTGGTATGGGGAGGGAGAGGGAGGAAGGCAATGTTTCCTTAAGCTACAGACTTTAACTAGCTTTTAAAAAAAGTTTTGTTTTTCTGAACTGTTGAATGGGGTACATCTCTCTAACACTGAAAGCCAAAAAATAGATAAAGAAAAGGCACTTTTTCTAAGAAAGAAAAAAAAGCCCTCTCTTCACCATTCCAGAGGAAATTGTTAGTGACAATGAGCCACAGTCTGTGAACTTAAAATTCCTTGCATTTGAAATGGTTTGATTTTTTTTTTTTTTAATGTTTTACTTCCAGCTCTGACCACCCACAAGGGAAAGGAAAAATGGGGAAGAGCCTAAAGCTTACACAAAAAGATTCCTGCAACAAAAGGACCCTTTATTAGCTGTACTGATTATGAGGTATCTCTTATGACAGTTTCCAGCGTATGTTCAGGACTGTAGCTTGGAGGTCAGAAGATCAGATCAACATTACCAGTTCTGTGAGCAAATCTGCAACATCACTAACTGGAAATGAAGAGTCAGAACTGAAAAATAGCAAATCTAAAAAGCTTAGTTTGTTGGGTTTTTTTTCTTGCTAACATTGAAGCAGGAAATACAGACTATTAAGTATTTTAATGTAGAAAAATATTGCATTCTGGTGCCACCATACTGATAAACTTGAATTCCTAAATCACACTCCATTGCAATTCTTCTGAGTGTTCTGCACAGAAGAAAAGTCATTTTCACGTGAGAAACAAGTAGATTTGCAGAAGTCTAGTAGGATTGTCCTCTGATCACTATAAAAATAGCATTATCTCTGCATGCTTAGTTGGAAAAAAGATGTCATCAATTTGCTAATATCACTTCAAATTTTAATGAAAATAATGAAAATACCTGTATCAGCGTTTAAAGAGGCACCTGTCTTAAGTAACAGTTGTTATTTTGAGAGAGTGGTTTCTATCCAAGGCATTGTAAACCACTATCCACTCTGGATGCCCTCATTCTGAGGTTTCTGACTTGTGCCCCTCCAGCAGGAGTTTGAATTCTCACAGCTGAAGTGGCCTAGGCTTTAAAAAACAGACCAAGTAATAGAGCATGGATGAAAAGAATCTTGTGCCCTTCTACTAATTCCCCAGTTAAGCCTTCATCAAAGACATCTTCTCAGTCAAAACTTAACTATAATTCTTTCTCCTGTTTCTCTTATATCAGTCGTGTATTTTTTACTACATAAAAATTTATTCTCAAGCTTGTATTGATGGCTGTGGATATTCCTACCCTGCCAGGGGACAAACTGTAGAGGTGTCTGAGCTGCTGTTGTCTGGGGTTGGCATGTCCCTACATTCATGCAGCATTGAGGGGGTGTTTCCAGCACAGGCATTGAAAGCAGTCCAATCTTGCCTAGGAGGGGATGTGCTTGCATTTATAACCCCTCATCTCTCAGGCAGAGCGCACCAGAAGCACTCCTGGACCACTTCTGTTCTGGAGATAGTGTGGGACCTCTGATGTGCCCCACAGTGTCACAAGGACAAGCTAGCTCAACCCACTTGAGCTACAATGGAGCAACGCTGAACTGACACTGTCTATCTCTTCAGAGGAACCCTTTCATCCTTTCAGAAATGAGATAGGCTTGAGGGAATAGTATTGCCATGGCTTTTCGAGCAAAGTGGCTTGATAAGCAGTAGCACTCTGCAGCGCCTGTGCCCTGCTTTGCAATAAGAGCAGGGTTACAGCCTACATGGGAAAAACTTCCCTTTGTCACGGCAAGGTATCCTTGTAACTACCTCAGAAAAGCAGACCAGAAGATCCACAGACCTGTAGCTTCACAGACCAGTGACTCCTGGTGATGTTTCTACACATATAAATTGAAGAATCTGGGAGTGAGTGTTTCTGTTAAACTTTCTCTCTTTTCCTCACTTTTAAACTGGTCAATCAACAATAAACAAGACTCTAAAGAAACAAGAGATTCCACCACAAATGCAAAAATGTAAGACCAGAATTCCAAGCCTCTTCCTTATTTCAGCAACACCTTTCATGGCTTTCCATGTGTAACTGAGAAGTGGCTGTGTTTTGAAAGTAAACGTCTGAGGAAAATGACTGGCAGGAACTTTTGTCCTCTGCAATGGAAAAATTAGGTAGTAAGGGAATTCTTGGGCCTGCTTTGTATCACCATACTAAAAAAAAAAAAGGAGAAGGGACCAGTGATAGCTCCACTCCTCTGGCATGGGTAAAAGAGTCTAGTTTGATATGTGCTATCAAGGGATATTTCCTCATGGGCTCCAAACCAGAGAAGTTCTTGTTAAACCCTTAGAGATGATCAACTGAGAACAGTGGGAAATCTTGCCTCAAAATATGGAAAATCCAAGCTTGAAAGTTTCATCTTTTGCTTGTGTTTAATAAGATGAGCAACCCTGGTTGCTAGGCTTTGTAATACGCCAAGCGCATTCTCTTTGCTTTGTTATATATCCCAGGGAAGGCCAACGGATAAGGATGAAATTAGGGATATTCCTCTCGGGTAATGAGAAGACTGTTTGGATGCATGAATGTTACCCCTGGTATAAGAACAAGAAGAACTAAATAGAAATCACATATTTTTCCAGAATGAACAAACAATTCATGTTATTCTAATTGAATTATTGTGCTAAGCGACAACTTGAATTGGAGCCTAAGTACCAAGGATGTTTGTTTTTCTCTCCACGCATAGCATTGCTGGTTTTAAATATTATGTCCCATTTGCACCATTACATTTAGTAGGACTCTACTGTTCTCCTCCATCTCTGCCAGAAGTTTTGGATTTTGGTAACAGTGCAGCTCATCTGAATAAAAGCATTTGTAGTTCCTCATTACTTCTCCACTGCCCTGACTTCATTGCCCCGGGCCCTGTCCAAGACTCACAGCCTTAAGACTTGGCAAGCTGAGGGATCAGGCCAAGGAAAACTTGAAGCTGCAGCAGTGCAAATAGTTGGGGTCATTGCAAAATTAAGGGGAGGGAAATGAAGGGAAAAAATGCTAGGTCCAAGGAACATCTGAGTTATGAAGCCAGTATCACCCAAGAAAGAGATCACAGGACAATGACGTGTTGTTCCGCAGTCCCATGACCCATGGGACATGAGTCAACACCAAAGATATACTGCGTCTCTTAACCATGACTCCTACATCCAAGTATGTTCTACTGAGAATTAATC
Organism: Eurypyga helias; assembly: GCF_000690775.1. NCBI lineage: Eukaryota > Metazoa > Chordata > Aves > Eurypygiformes > Eurypygidae > Eurypyga > Eurypyga helias. The sequence goes on from NW_010269297.1 coordinate 19,536, forward strand.
AGGAAAGTCCTATGGCTACTGTTAGATGGGCAGGTCATGCAAGGCAAGTGTAGCTCCTTCTGGACCAGCCTAGGACTCTCTCTAGCCCAGTAACAACTGAGATAGTAGTACTTATCCACCTTTAGAGCTTCAATTACATTTTCTTATTCCAAGTTCTCAATGTTGGTAAGGATTGAGATTTGAGTTAAAAATTTAAAAATTACTCCTTGCACTCAAAAATAAATGTTAGTTAATACTCACTGGAAACCTGCTCAGTGACATGGCTTCTTTAGCCCTGTTATGGACGGATGGCCCATATCTGGAATCGAACTGACACAGCTTCAACAAACATTAAAACAGCCCTTCACAGTCTAGCCAATATCTGAAATCTGAGAGTGCCCCAAACTGCATGTAGAGCAAAGACAAACCCACAGCAGTACTGCAGGAGTGCATTCTCCAGCCAGGTCAGACCAAGGCAGAGGAGCTGTCTTTTTAATTTGCTTAGGGACATTTTGGGGTTTTTTTGGGGGTTTGGGTTTTTTTGGTTTGGTTGTTTGGTTGGTTTTTTTAACTTGCTGGAGACTGGGCTGCCCAAGTACTGTGAGACACCTGGACGTTGCAATAACCAAGGTGTGAGCACTCAGGAGCATCCTCAGGTAGCAGATTCCTGTGACTGGCTGCACCTCCTCTCTTGCCTGTTGCCATTCCCACTCCAAGTGTATGAATACCTGCCATCTTCCCAAATCTCTGTTGAACATTTCATGATGGAAACACACACCTATCTCTCCCAAATGTTTGGTCTGCTGTATTTTACAAGGCATTCATCTTTATCACCAGCGGCAAAATGTGCTTGGGACTCATACTATCTGAATGATGCCTCAGCAACCCCTCACATCCAACCATCCCTCTTGTCCCAGGGTACTCATGCTGATGTGAGGCAGTGTTCCTCCAGCCCCATCCAGAGCACATGCCGAGAAAAGTCTCTCCCCACTGCTGCCTGCCCGGTCCCGGGGACGAGGAACTCCGGGGCTCCACAAGTGTTCGGCACCTGCCGCCTGCCCCAGCTCCCAGCTGCTGCCTGGCCAGCCCCACTCTCCCTGATGGCTGCGGGAAGCAGCCGCTGAAAGGTGATCTGCCTGACCCGATGTGAAAGGGATTTGACTAGTGTTAGGACACTTGATGACAGGGGGGAGGGAGGATTGAAATGAACTCCTTCCATCTTCCTGATGCAAAATGAGTGCAGACACATTGCTTTAATATCTTCTTTGTAATTCATTTCCTCCAGTAAAGACTGAAGACTTGATGCTTTATGTGTCTCTGGGTTTATGCCAGCAAACTACTTGCAAACTCACCCATCTGGAAAAGACAAGGTCATTAGTAGTTCTGATCCAACTCTTAGTATCCTCTCCAGGATGGGCATTAGCCCTGTACTGAGCTTTGAGAGCTGACCTACTCCTCTAAGAGGTGATTTAACCGGTTTATGCAACATCCTTTGCCTTTTCACACCATTAAGACCTTGTGTCTCTCAGGCTGTGTCCTGATGACTTGTCTGACACCAGTAAAGAGCCAGAGTTGAGTCCATGGGTAAGAAAGGTTCCTGCGTAACCTCCTCCTCAAAGTGTGCAGCACCAGTCTGTAGTTACAGGCTTGCCACAGATCTTTGCAAGGAGGGAGGAAACTTCTTGGACTGGGAGGAAGGTCAGTTCTGCTTGAAATGTGCCAGCCAGCTCTCACCTCCAGAGGGAAACCCAAAGATGAAGGGTCAGGGATTGCCATGTCTCCTTCGCAGAGCCTCCTCCCCAGACATTTTATGGGTCTGGGATCACACCCAAACCTCAAAAATCCTTGGGGCCTGCATATACCTTAGAGAGAATGAGTAACAAGCCAAGACCCTCTCTAAGGGATTGCCCACATAGTGAAGAGCCTGCTTGCACAATGCTCCTTGCTGCCCCAGTGCCCCCTGCCAGGGGAATCCCTTCCTACCACAAGCAGAGGGAACAAGAGACAAGGCTGCTACATCCTCCTCGCTCTTGATGTTGCCGTTAAGCATTGCAGATGGGTGATCACAGCATGCCAAGTTTTCTCCCAGACTTTGTCCCTGCCATGTGATTCAGTCAGGCATACTGCCTGTTTAATGTAAATTATGCTTGGAGTTTATTTGTGTTCAGGAGCCTGGAGGTCTTTGGGCAAGAGACTCCTGTAGATGAAAGTCTATTATTAGTGTTTGTAATATTGAATAACACCTGTAAGCATTATGTAGTGTCAGCACATTTGTCCCTGCAGGGAAAGGAGACTTGGTTCTTGCATCCCAGAGCCAGTGCCATCTGGTTTGGTACTTACTCAGTGCGGAAAATACAAAGACTGCAAGTTTTCCATTAGAAGGCTTACTGACACTAGACTCCATTTAGGAGTCAGTCTTAGTAAATTGAATTTATTTGGAAATATACACGGCCTCTGAATAAGCTCAAAGTGTCTTTTAACTGCATGTGTCTGTGCTATGTATGTTGATGGAAACATTTAACCCATTTCGCTCAGAGGTTTTCTCCCAGGCCTGCTGAAATTGCAGATCCGAATGTCTGATCATCAGTGAGGATACACCATGCCCAGGGCAGACAGCCAGCCCTTCCCTAAATAAGCTGCTTCTGAAATAAAACCTGGGCTGAGAAAGAAATGTTTTCTGAGATCAAGAAAGGTATTGGACCAGATAAGGTCTCCAATTGTCAAAGAACACTGAAACCTGTGCAAGGTAACATTGCCAGATATCTCAAGTTTTGCATGTCCTGAACAGAGGTACTGACCAGGGTATCCCAACAGGTTTTTACAGCATTAAAGTTTCGACCTTTTCTCTTTTTTTTTTTTTTTGAGGGTGGGTAGGGAGGGTTATCTTTACTTGAAGACATTATTTTTAAGCCAGTCTTATGAAGACTCTGCATACAGCTCCTTAATCTCACTGTTCCGAATTTCAGTATTCACCTCGTTACCCTGCCAGGCAGAGGAGTATCATTACATCTATCTTACCAATATTTTATCAGATCACCCTAGGGCCTGATGGTTAGTACGTGGCAAAGCCCAGAACAAGACAGTAATGTTCTTACTTCCAGAACTGTCTGTGAATTACAAGACTAAGAAATGGCCTTATAGTTAATACACCCACCACACTCTGTACAGCCTAGAAATTGTTCCAAAGTCATGTGGTTGAGTGGATTTTTCAATTTTGTTCTTGGCAACACAAACAGTCATTTAAGATTGTGCTGCAGTGAGAAATGGTTCTGTTTTCAGTTACCTGTCAAGCTCTAACTCAAGCTTTGGAGTTTTTAATTTTTCTCCTGGATTCACTGGTGGAGTGATAGGCTGCTCCGGTAGACTTGAATGCTGTCTTCTAATGCCAACCTTATGCAAGGTTCTTGCAGAAGAATTGGAGGCTGTCAGTCTTGGCAGATCTAAAAATAAAAACAGGCTTTGATTCACATGGAAAATGTTCTTGTCAGTAACTTCATACCTACTGCAACCCTTCCCTTGAAGGCATAAGCCGAGTTCAGCCACAGTGTAAGACTGCTAAAATCTATTCACGTCAATGAATTCACACCTATTTGCAAGACCAGTGACGTGGTTTCTTTTTGTCCACTCAGTGGTTCCCACTGTGAAAATGGCAAGTTGTCTGGCACCCCATCAGTCCTAAGGGGCTGGGCAACATGATCCGTCTTGTAGCTATTTTCTGAGATACAGCAAGGACTTTCCTTCCCTCACCATACAGTCTCCTTCAATGGATTTCTGAGACACCATAATGGTCAAGTTAGTGGAAGTTAATGTGTCTTCTTGCGGGCATGTAATTGGAGAGAAAGTGCAGAGCTAATAGTCCTAAATGAACTAATGAACCTGGTCAATGATGATCTAACACATCACACTGTATCTCCAACTAAATCTTCCTCAAAACATCAGATTTCTCAATCAAGCTGTTATTCCGGTATCTGCTATTAAAGCAACTCACTGAATGTCAGTGATGCTGTGCAATTATTCCTGTTGCCGTTTTTAAATTCTTTCCAGTGAAGATTTGTCTTGTACTGGAAGTAGAAGTGAACGACATGAAAAGCTCTTTGTGCCATGGCTGAGAGAGCACTCCAGGATGTCAGCTCCAACCCTGCAAAAACATCCTTGTTGATCCATACAAGGAGGTGCTTGGTAGCACTGGCAGCCACACTTCCAGCCATGTCACAGAGACCAGAGTTTTTGAACAACACACTTACATGTCTTCTTGTATTCTGATTTTTCCACCACGTTGGCTTACTTAAAATTAGTCTTCTTTAAGAAAAACAGCTGTAAAATCTATTTTGCTGATCTGAGATGACCATTCCCATCTCTTATAATGGACTAACATATGGCCTTCATTTTCATTAATGGTGACACACATGGCACGGTGGATGGATACAAGGGGGGGAGGGATTTTCTGTTTCTTATTCATGTTCTTTTTATGTCTTTTGCCTTACAGAGAATAACTCCCATGAAAAAAAGACAGCAGTTTTTTCACTGCCCTTTCTTAGCAGACAGTTGCAGGAGAGAAGGAATGAATGAAATGCCAGATTAGACCTCTGGTGTTCATTACTAGATTCAGCGACAACCACTACCTTTTGCTTCCAAAAGAAGCTTAAACATCACACAAAGCACCTGTTTAATTGTGCAGTAACGTACAGAAATGGTCTGTGGTGGAAATTTCTTTCTGACCCTCACATGGTTGGCTTTGTGCCATGAAGCATCAGATTTGCTTATCCTAAGTATAACCAAATGCTAGTTGCATATTTATTTAGCAGTTTTTTTAAAAACCATTTACCGCATTTGACTTGCAACTTTCTGTGGTTGGGATTTCCATAGTCTGACTGTAAATGGAGGTTTTTGTAAACCTCAGTTTGGATATAGAATTTATCAACTGAAGATGATTTGGGATGAGGAATCGTGTTTGGCAGTGGAAAGTAAAGAAAAACTATGAGTGTAAGAGAAACTTTCATCAAGAGACTCTATATCAATACTTGTCTGAGCATATCTTTAAGTGAGAGGGCTCAAACAAGCAAGTTATATTTTGACTAAATATACCAGCTTTCTCAAACAAAAAAAAAAAACCACACAAAAGCAATTGTAGTATCATTACAGTATCGTTAGTCTGGGCCGTATTTGCGGAAGAAGTCTGTGCACCACTGCACATGATGGACCCAAGAAGCTGTGATCTGGCCAGCTGCAAGCTGCACGCAGCACCGCGTGGCAGCAGGACCCGTGTGCCTGTAGCCGACTGGCAGGCTGAGTGGCTCTATCTAGCATATGGCTTTTTGGCCCACAAAGCAACCATGATGCTGTGGGCTGGGAATGCTTGATAGCACTCTGGAAGGGGGAATGGGAGGTAGGTCAGGATAGGTGTGAGCTGAAATTTCCTAGTTACCTTCTCCATCTCCTTACCCCTCCCCAGTAAATTTGCCCTTACCCAAGCTGAAAGCAGTTGAAAAACACCAACTGAATGATTTTGCATTGAACAACTTGTTCGGCTCCACCTCACACGTGCCATAGCTCACACTCATTCTCTTCACAGCACCATGGATGGTCATATTTTCTAGGAGGGGAAGCAAGACATGCCAGGAACTGGCATGAGGCAAGGGCCAGACAGGTGAGGCAAGAGCCCATGGCCTTGGGTGCAGTTGCAGGGTGATACTAATGCCACTCAAATGTTCCTCAGCAGTTGATTTCCTTCTCTTCTTATCTCCATTGCGGCAGGGCTAGAGACCCCGGTCAATGCTGTATTTGTGAAGCAGGCATTCTCCCTGCACTCAGCAAATTCTTTAAACAAGCCTGAAAAAAACCTCTGTGGGAAGAAGGAAAGGGAACACTATGTATCCTATTTCATTCAAGTACAGCCAGGAGAAAGCAGAGGGAAAGAAGACCTTAAGAAGTCATCTAGTCTGTCCTCCCGCCCAAAGGCAGTGGGTACCATCTCTTAATTTGATGCATAATGAACAGAAGTAAAATGGGCTGAAGGATATATTTATTTTTCCTACCAGGACTTTAAAAAAAAGGGTAGTTTACACTTCATGTGGCTTAAAACTGACTTAGGCTTCTTCATTTAAAATGGTTAGTATATTTTGTTGATGAAAATAACCCTTCATTTTCATTTTATAATAATGGTGTATCAAAAAAATTCATGCTCAAAAGTCAAATTAAAAAGATCAATCTTCATTCACTTTCATAAAAAGCTTTTAACCAATAAAGTGAAAAATAGTTACTCTGCTTTTTTCTGTATATTAGATCTAAGCTCAGCCCTTTCCTGTTTCTGTTTACAATTATTCTTTTACTTTTATAAACTCATCTCTTGCTATTTTACTCTTGTACAGTGGTATTATTCTATATGGTTAATTTTTTCATTTTATGTATCTTAATTTCATTGCATTTTCATGTCTTTCTTTTCTATTTGTATTTAAACAGGTTTAAAGTTTCTGCCCTCTTTAATTCCTTAACTTGTGTCATTTTATTGACATGATTAAGTAGCTGTCCCTAGGCAGCAGCAATGAAAAGCAAGCTTTCCCATCACATTCACTTATCTGCTTCTTGCTGGAATTAAGATTAATTATAGTTGTCAGCGCATAACTAAAATCACAAACGTCAATTTCCCCTTTTCACGTTTTTCGCTGTCAGAATAAATTGCATAATCATCACTTAATACCAAGCTCTTGTTTCCCTAATAATACGCTGAAGCCAAAGGTTTACCAAAGGGAGCCCAAGGAAAACACATGAAACCCGAGAGGGTAAACACGACGTGGGAAAGCACGGCTGCGATAAGGCTGGTCCCACAGCTGGAGTGAAACCTCGCACGGATGCTGGGACTTGGCCTGTGCCAGTGGTGCTTCCACGGGCCACAGCGGTGGGCTTTGCACCAGGCGTAGTGATTGCTCAGAGGATGAGCGCGCTGGGACCTGGGCCATGGGACAACTCTGCACAGAAAAGTGGCCAGATCTTTCCCGGAAGCTTAGCAGTAATCAGCTCTTTGCCTGGGAGGACTCCTGCTGATCCAGAAGGAGAGCCATGCTGGGAACAACTAACACAGCCCAACCACATTCACCATCTGTGGTGTGAGCGGTTTGCAGGAGATGCCCTTGGAACACTTGCTGTCCACCGCCTTCCCAATGTCCCAGGCCACCAGATTTGGTCTCCTGTGGGGTCATGTCACTTCAGATTTGGCCAAGTGGTTCGGTACCAGACTGCCCCATCAACATGTCTTGTTCCCATGGGGTGCTGGAGGGACGAAGGCTGAGCTGGGAGCCTGTCTGCCCTTGACCCTGCTGCCAGCTGCTCCAGCACAGCTGCCTCTCCCTTCCCCTACGGTAACCCCTGCACTCTGGCTGGACTCACTTTCTTGCCATTTAAACTCACCTTCTTAAGCATGTAGCTACTTCACGTCCCAAGGATATAAATGGAGTTGCCTATTTCCAAATTAGGGTCTCGGAAATGATCCACTTTGTTTCCTTAAGCCTCCTCCCAACCCCCACTCTTACATATGGACATCAACACTGCGAATCACATACTAGCTGTCCCCATGCTCTATCTCTGTGCTGTTTTTTAGAAGATCCTGTTTCTCCTTGCTTTCTGTCTTAGCAACATTAGACAAAATCTAAAAAGAAATATCCATGTGTCCTTGGCCCTGCACAGGGGGTGACTGGTGAGATGACTGCGCCCCGTACGATTGCTGCAGATCCTGCTCAGGTACCCATTCCCCTTTGGAGGAGTTTCCCTCTTTCCTCTGACCTTCCAGAAGGGACCCTCACAAAAGCCATGTCCAGATATGGGTGCCAGCAGTTGGGTGACATCTCCCTCTGCTTCAGACAAACTGAAATGCAGTCTTCTCTTTTTTAAAACTTCAAAAATTTACCATTACAGGAAATTTAAAACATATTCCAAAGTGAAAACTCAGAATTTCTTTTATGAAAAGTCAGTATTTTAGCTCCCAGCTCTTAAGGTGGAGTATATACTCAAAACTTGATTTGTCAGTCCTTCCATTCTCCTAAAGCTGTGTAAGTGAATTTACCATTTGCCAAAAAAAAAAAAAAGCTCAATTCTAATATCAAATTCTTTCAGAGAGTCGAGCACTACAAAGTGAGAGAAATATATGACTTCTGACCTGACATATCAATAGTAGGCTTGTGTGCAAACGAGAATGAAAATATCACAGTAGTCAAGGCGCTTTGGTAAAGTTACTGTTTCCTTTCCACAGGATTTTTTTAAAACATTTGTCATTACCCCTTCTCTATTTGTTAATTTGTGGGGTTTTTTTTATTGTTGTCCACTGGCTTGAGAAGCTGTTTGCTCAAGGTGCCTAATTTCAGGAACTACATACAGGGATTTATACACCTTGTAAAATTAGACACTTTAGACTCTTAAATGCACTCCAGTGTCATGCTTGGCTCCTGCAGGTATGATGGCTCTTCTTCAGAGAAAAAAGACAAGGGAGCCCTTAGCAGAGGTAGTGAGTGCCAGAAGCCCTGTTTTCTTTCTGATTTGGCTCCTTTGGCTTGGTCCCAGCCCCTTGTGAAGTGCTCTGGGAAGCTGGTATGTGGAAGGAGGGAGGGTGAAGAGCTAGAGTGACATTTTGCAGTGCATGTGCTCACTTTGACTGCCAACTCTCTGCTTTCCCACAGACAGTGCTCTCCCCAAACCCTTCTCCCCAGTCTCCTAATCCCCCAGCCCAGTCTGAGGGCTGCGGTGTAGCAGTGGCACCAGCAGCGGTAAGACTGGGAAGCCGAGTGTTTCCATTCCACTCTCCAGCAAGCTGAGCTGCCTCCCTCCCAGCCCCCCCATCTGCCCCACAGCCCACCAAACATACCCTTGTGATTAATGGGAACGGTCAGACAAAAATGACTGACTGACTCCAGAGTCACAGGAGCAGATCATGGAATTATTTGAATATAGGCAGCAAACCAACCAGTGTGACTTTATTTGGCTTGACATATTTCCTGTGGCTTCACTTCATAGAAAGCCGTATGCGTGCTTTTGGGCACGTGCCTACTGGCTGCAGTGCCAAAATAGAGAAGGAACCCAGAAAGTTCGTGCTCTCTCTTCTGCATTGTGTCAGAAGTACCAGGACACTGAGTCAAAAAAGGGCTATGTGAGAGCTACATCCCGCAGCTCCTCCCTGGGATTTGGATGGGGCTCAGGAGCAGCAAAAGCCCAATGTTACTTCTCCCATTTACAAAGGCTAAGTGGGTTTGGGACAAGAGAGGTACGGAGAAGGGAGCAAGCAGCAGAAGGAGGGTTCTTTTTACTCTCCAAATGAACTGCTTCCCCAGGCAGGTTTGTCTAAGGGAATCATGGGTTACTGAAGACAAACCTCCCTCCCGTCATTCTCTTACTTGGGTCACATCCTTGAATAATATAATTCTTGTTTTGATTTATTTTGGTTTTTTTAAAGCTTTTTTGTTTAATGTTGTCAATTTACAGCCCTGCCAAAGACTTTCATAACAATGAATCTGTCAATAGCCTTCAGATCTTCTCACACTTCCAGCCAGAAGCTCTTTAAATATTTGCGATATGTGAAATTGCAATAATGAGCGGTTTGCCCCTTCTTGGATGATGTCATGTTTACTGAATGATGCAGTAAGAGTTGCTCAGCAGGGTCTCTCTCCAAATAGTAAGGAATAGTTTTCTATCTATAGGAAGCATAATGTACTATCGTCCTCCACGCCGAGAGACAGAAGGCGGTCAGGGGCAGAGCTGCTGCTCCCTGGCTGGAGAGACTCCGTTCGTAGCAAGAGGGTAATCACTAGCCAAAAAATGAAGCGACTTCTGGTACTAATTTTTCAATATGTTCCATGTATGCTGTTAAAATCCGTGAAATGCTGGAGACTTGCGTGTTTCTTTGTGTATCTCATCCTAATCTGAACTTTCCGAACAAGTGAGCAACATGACATAAATCATAACAGAGAAAATCAGCGCTTTAATTTGCAAAATTACTTGCAAACCAGTTCTAGCATTTGTGACCAGCTCCGTTAATTAAAGGAACAACCCAGCATGAATACTTATTCTATTTCTACTCATCACAAAGCTGAAGTTAAGTGGTTTATTTTTTCATACAGCCCATCGACAGCGCTACGGAGGAGCTCTGACTCCTGGATCTCAGCTTTAACCGCTGGATAGACAGGCTCTGTGAGGGTAGCACACAAGAAGTGAACAGCAAGGGTTACAGACGTGCAGTGTGGTAGCCGCAAGAGCCAAGCTAGCAGGATATAAGGCCTCCAGTACTGCCAGCTCGTGTGGACAGTTTTATGCACCGTTTCTCTGCCCCTGCTTCATAGACGGGATAAACGACGTGTGAGAGGAGCCAAGAACACATTTTATATGAACATCATGTACTGTAGGAAACGTGTCTCTGCCATCTTCCAGCCCTGGTTTCTTTTATAAGAAATTAGCCGCTCAAGAAAATTCCAGCTTCTCTTTCGTCTGCATTTCCTAATTGTGTCAAGATCCCTATGAAGAGCTCATTAATAGATTAAAGGAGCGCGATGTCTGGAGCACATATTCAGGGGGGAGGCAGATGGCTTCAGAGAGACGCAAGTCGATGCCACCCCAGTGGGTCCGGTTGCACCCTAGGCCCAGCCAGTGGCTCCCTAAGGCCCTTCACTCTTTTTCCAGGCAGGTAGCTTTCTCCTCCACAGCAGAGACTTGTTATGTCTGGCTCTGTCCTTCCTAGGGTGTGTGACCGCCTCAACCTCCTTGGGCTACATGTTTCAGTGGCTGCAGATGCGCACACCCACTCTTTCAGCCTTTGCTTCCCCAGAACCAAACTTTTTGCGTGCTGCCCCTTGCTCCTGGGCCTTCTCCTTACGTTAATTAACTTATTTGTGGAAAAGGGCCTCCTGTACTGAGCACATTTTATTCTGAAAGTGAGGGCCTTTTCTTGTAGGGATGGGCTAAACACAAGGGAAAAATACACATTTTTGTTATTTCAGAGTCAGTTTTCTGTTTAGGAATGAGGGCTTTTACTGATGTGTACTGATGTATACAGCTTCATTCAATACGGGCACTAAAAAAACCTGTCCTGTTTTGTCTGAGGAGATACCAGAGAGATATTAAAGCTTGAATTAGCTTTTTTGGCCTGGAGTTAAATCAGTTCCAGACTCTATTAATTTGAGCAAGTGCCCTTGGTCCCATTGCCCGGCCATCCAGAGCTATTGTATAACAACTAATTGGTCTACACGTCCCCTTCAATAAGGGAAGCCTGCTGCAGATGCGGAGCTCGCGGAGGCCGGGACAGACGCCTGACTTAGGGGAGCTGCGACACGAGGAGGGATTAAGTGCAGCCCTGCCGTGTTGTGTTAACCTCTGTGGGTGGGGGTGTGAGGGGAGCCCCTCCTGGGGTGCGCGCGCGGCTCCTCGGGAAGGGGAGTAGGGGGAAGCGGGAGGGTGAACAGTTCAGAGAGCTTATGAACCAAAAGACAAATAAACACCACCCCCCCACTGCAAGCTTTGAGGACAGTGAAGGTTTAGCTGTGCACATTGGGATGGCAGAAGACGGAAAGCAGGGCTGGGGGTCCCGAGCGAGGGCAGGCAGGGATGGAAGCAGCCTTGTAGCTGCAGTACAGCAGCACGGAAGGGAGAAGCTGCAGGGGCTGCCGAGCTGTGGGAGCAGAGGAGAGGAGCTCACGGCCATCCAAACCCAACTTAGGGGCTTTGGCCATCGTTCCTGCAGAGGGAACCACCACAGGCACAAGAGTGGGTGATCAGTGCCTCTGCTCACACAGGGATAGTGCCGAAAACGTCTTTGGCACCTTGCTGGGGGAAAGTGTCCCCTCGAGAGGGGGTGCTGGGGCGGCAGTAGTGAGGAGTCTGCAGCAGAGCCCTGTGGAAGACCCTGTGGCTGTCTCAGCTCCAAAGAGGAGACCCCTTCTCCTCCGGCAGGATCGTGCCCATGAGACCTCCAGCCTTCCCCTCAAGGTACACCAATAAGAGACATGGGCCATGCACCTAGACTGCATGAGGGTTTCCTGGTGAGAGACTGGGCCCAGGCTTCAGCTGTGGGAGTGCCATGGCCCAGGAGATGAACATTAAATCAGCACCAGGGTTAATTTTGGCTTCCTCAGAGCTTAACTCCCCTGTCAGCCTCCCTCCCCACCCTCCAGCACCCTGTGGACTTGGGCCAAAGCTGGGCACCGAACAGTAGAAGTGGTCTTAGGAGCACAGAGCACTGGAGGGGGCTTGCCAGCAGTCGCTTCCCTGCATGGGGTTGACATAATGTCCTCGTGTCCTGGTGCCACAACGTGATGAGAAGAAGCTGCATCTGGCACAGTCTCCAGCCCCCTCGGTGCCACCATTTCTCTTTCCCCAGACGAGAAACAAAGAGAAGAGATCTGCCACCGCTGGCACACGGGTGGGCTGATGCTTTGCCTGTCGCGATGCTTCAGAGGAAGCACCACTTTCTCCCACATTTCAGCCTACCCCACCAAGGGTGCCCTCTGTCAGTCATGTGGTAAATCTCCAATTAATAAACAACAGGCTCAGGAATGAAGACGTTATTTATTGGCAAAAAAGTTAAGCTCCCCCCTCATCAAGAGCAGGGGGGAGAAGGAAGGCGGAGGCCAAGGGGAGAGAGGGGAGGAAGCGAGTACACCAAGAGCGCGGGAAAAGGGAGAGGAGGAAATAAGGGGAAGAGGGGGAAG
>NW_010269297.1:32225-32874 GCF_000690775.1 Eurypyga helias
GGAACGAGGAAGAGGTGGGAAGGGCAGCAGAAGAGGGCGAGATACAGGCATGAAGGGATGGATACCAAGGAGGACAAAGAGCGGGGTGGGGTAGGCTGAGGGAACAGCATGAACGCGTTTGTCTGCAGAAGAATACATGCCAGTTTTTGGAATATGCCAGTCCCTTAAATCACCGCCATGGGAGGGGAGCCGTCCAAGGCTGGGGAGCCCCGCATGCTCTGGGTGACAGGCCCGTGGTCTTTCCTCAGCAAGAGACTGAGCAGAGATGGGAAATCTTGCATCGCTGCGCCTCCTCTGAGGGCTAACATTTCTGTCCCTCTTCTTTTCTTTCTTGTCTTAAACTTGAGAAAATCAAAAAAGAAAGCAAGTAAAACAAAAGCCCCTTCCCCTTAATTAAATTACTCAGCCGCCCTCTGGGGTTGACACTGGGGATACATGAGGCTTTTGTGTAATATCTGGAGGAATTCTCCCGCCGCCCCCCGCCTCCCCCTGCCCCGTCCCGGGGACAGGCGGGAGGATTTCAAAGGGGAAGGGAAAGGAAGGGGGAGGGGGGTAAGCTAATAGGGATGGGAATTATTCTGTGATGGCTGGAGGGATAAGAGAAAAAAGGGAAGGAAAGTCGCTGCTGAAATTGAAAGCCGATTCCCTG
>NW_010269298.1:0-5171 GCF_000690775.1 Eurypyga helias
ACAAAGATGTTAAACAGCACAGGTGTGCTGAGGTGTGAGAGGAATAGGTGAGCCTTCATCTCGTACGCCTTGGCCACTGAGTAGGGTCTAAAGACCTCGAGGTGGCTTGAGAAAATCCAGGGAGGTGCGAGAGCTGTGTTTATGGATGTTAAAAAAGGTAGGGCTGCGGGAAATGAACTCCTCGTTCCTGATGAAAAGTAAGACCAGGAGGGACAGGCTTGGTTTGCGCTAAGGAAAACCCAAGGGTGCCGTCAGGGGAAGCTTCCGAATGGGATGGAAAGGAAATGCGTGCGTGGGATTCAAGCCAGCAGTCACCCAGCAGAAGAACTGGGCGTCTTCGAGGAGTAACGTGGGTATCCCTCAGCATTTGGTAGAGCCAGGGAACGGACTAGGCTGCCTCTCGAGGCTGCTGCCAGCGAGCCAGGCCTCTGTGCCTGTCAGAACATCTGGGGGTCTGCTCCTGTTCCTCTGTCCCTGCTCCGTGCCCTCTTCGTAGGAGGAGGTGAAGGACGGGGAGCGGCCAGCCTCTGGGGCGCTGTCGTGTGCGCTAGGCCGGTGATCTGGGCTCTGAACCGAACAGGAGCTGCTAAGGCTCTGAGAAGGAACGGGGTCGAGCGTTTCTCCTGCATCTCAGGAGCTTTTCCTCCGTGGCATCTTCAGATTTTGGGGCTTTTAATTTACTCCCTGTTCACCAACTGATACTTGGCCAGAAATCTGGCGTGTGCTTAAACAAATGGATGTGGCAGCTGCAGTCGGGGCGTGGGGAGAGCCGAGTGCTCATAGGACCCGATGTCCGTGTTCCGCCGAGTTGGCGGTGCCCTCAGGAATGGCTGAGAGGGAGATGAGTTGAATCACAGAATCCCAGAACGGTTTGGGTGGAAGGGACCTTAAAGATCATCTAGTTCCAACCCCCCTGCCATGGGCAGGGACACCTTGCACTAGACCAGGTTGCTCAAAGCCTCATCCAAACCTGGGACACTTCGAGGGATGGGGCATCCACAGCTTCTCTGGGCAACCTGTCTCAGTGCTTCCCCACCCTCTGCGGGAAAAATTCCTTCCTGATGTCCCATCTCCATCTCCCTCTTTCTGTTTAAACCCGTCACCCCTTGTCCTGTCACTCCCTGCCCTTGGGAAAAGTGCTCCCCAGCTTCCTTGTCGGAAGCGCAAGCACAGAGCCTGCTGGGTTTGGGCAGGGGCTGAGTGGGCTGGTCAGTGATATTTTTACAAGGGCCTGTAGTGACAGGACAAGGGGTAATGGGTTTAAATTGAAAGCGGGGAGATTTAGATTAGATATCAGAAAGAAATTCTTCACAGAGAGGGTGGGGAGGCCCTGGGACAGGTTGCCCAGAGAAGCTGTGGATGCCCCATCCCTGGATGTCTTCAAGGCCAGGCTGGATGTGGCTTTGAGCAACCTGGTCTAGTGGAAGGTGTCCCTGCCCATGGCAGGGGGGGTGGAACTAGATGATCTTTAAGGTCCCTTCCAACCCAAACCATTCTATGATTCTGTGATTCTATATTTAATTTAAATATCATAGGTGGAGTTTTAAAGTGGCTGTACGTTTGGGAAGAACAGGTTGGTAAGAGGAGAGGGTGTCTGCGACAACATCGTTTCTGGGGTTCAGGTACTGGGAGCCCTCAGGCCTCTGGAGGTGTTGGTAGAGCGTTTTCTTCCTCCTGGTTTTTGGCTGTTGGGTTCCATTGGGGCTCAAAAGTCCTTGGGACACTCCCTGAGATACGAGACTTGGCAATCAGAGTTTCTCCTGTTGGGTACAAGTTTCAAGCCCATTAAAAGGCAAAGGTGAAAATTAACAGATTTTTGCCATGACTTTGGGGGGGTCTGTTGACTGGGGTGAGGTGCCGGAGACCGGGAACTTTGCTGTTCATCCGGTAGCTTCGCCTTCTGCCACTGTAGTGGCGCGAGCCCAGTTGAGCAGCGCAATGTCTTCTGTCTCCATCATAGCTGACTCTGAAATGTGTTGGGTTTTTTTTAAAACCAATCCTCTTTAAAATAATACCCAAAAGAGAAACCTCAAACCTCAAGTTTCTGTGCCCTCGTGAGCCTGGCTCACTAAAACTTGCCCTTTTTCTTCTCGGAGTGCTCAGCTACGTCTGGGAGGGACTGGGCCTGCCTTGGAGCTGCTGCGCATCGGAGCGTGTCCTGCTGCCCTCTGAGAACACTGCACATCCCTCGGTACCGGAGCGAAGGAGCACGTGCCGGCTGCGTGCTCGCCGACGGGATACGCTGTGCTGGGTTCTTGCCCTCACGCATGCTCTTGTTTTCCACAGGGACACGGCAGGGCAGGAACGATTTCACACCATCACCACCTCCTATTACAGAGGTGCCATGGGGATCATGCTAGTATATGACATCACCAATGCCAAGAGCTTTGAAAACATCAGCAAGTGGCTCAGAAACATAGACGAGGTGAGTAACATCCGAGAGATCCCGGATTGAGCTGTTTGTTGTGAGCCATGGAGCGTGTGATGAGTCCTGCCGAGCTCAGCTTCTGGGTTGCAGCTTCTGCTTCTACCCTGGCAGAAGGTAAATTAACACAGGGGTTTGGGTGCTGTTTGTAGAACCACCAAACGGTTTAGATGGGAAGGGACTTTTTTAAAGCCCCCCCAGTGCCACCCCCTGCCATGGGCAGGGACACCTTCCACTAGACCAGGTTGCTCCAAGCCTCATCCAGCCTGGCCTTGGACACTCCCAGGGATGGGGCATCCACAGCTTCTCTGGGCAACCTGTCCCAGTGCTCCTTCCCTCTCCGGGAAGAATTCCTTCCTGATGTCCCATCTCCGTCTCCCTCTTTCCGTTTAAACCCATCACCCCTTGTCCTGTCACTCCCTGCCCTTGGTAGAAGTCCCCTCCAGCTTTCTTGTAGCCCCCCCAGGCACTGGAAGGGGCTGTGAGGTCTCCCCGGAGCATCCTTGCTAAATACATAACTACTCCGAGGTCACACCTTCGGCAGAGGTGCGCTGTGCCGTGCGCTTCTGCTCTGGGGAGTAGGAATGACTTGAGTTGCCCAAGTGCCGTTGTGCATGTTGGAGCCACGTTTGAAGGAAGGCTGACGCTGTGTGTTGGGTGTCTGCATGAAAGTTCATGTTTTTGGAGCCTTATTCGGGTTCTTAATCTGCCTTTGGCGCCTGGTTGCTCTTCCTGTTTGTAACCCGAAGGGAAAACCTTGAGGGAATCTCCTGAGGAGGGCGAAATGGGTCATTGCTGCGAGCGGGCGTACTGGGTGCGTGCGTCTCTTCCCGCTGCGGCGCTCTTGGTCATGCTGCCCTGAAGTGGAATTAAGACTCTTGGAGTGAAAGTAAATTCAGATTAGACTTTCCAAGAAGCCTCTCCTGGCAGGTTTTCAAAGTACTTCAGTTATCCACTTAAGTGATGCTTTGTGCTGTGGCTGCTGGAGCTTTCCTGCGAGGCTGGTGGATATCCTTGGCATATTCTGTCCTTACTCTGGTGGGTGTTGGTGGTGCTGCGGTAACTGAACAGCCAAAGTATTTTGGCTCATTCAGCATTCCTTGAGAAAGCACCGGCACTCGCTTTTGCCTCCCAAAGGTGATTCCCTGCTATGGGGTCCTGATTTTCCATGGATCCTGAGCATTAGAATCATGGAGTTGTTTAGGTTGGAAAAGCCCTTCAAGACTATTGAGTCCAGCCGTTACCCCAGCACGGCCCAGCCCCCCACTGACCATGTCCCTGAGCCCCACATCCACACGGCTCTGAAACCCCTCCCGGCGTGGGGACTCCCCCCTCCATGGGCAGCCCCTTCCAACCCTGACAGCCCTTTCCGGGAAGGGATTTCCCTGATATCCAACCTAAACCTCCCCTGGCACAACTTGAGGCTGTTTCCTCTTGTCCCATCGCTTGTCCCTTGGGAGAAGAGACCGACCCCCCTCTCTGCACCCCCCTTTCAGGGAGCGATAAGGTCTCCCTGAGCCTCCTCTTCTCCAGGCTGAACCCCCCAGCTCCCTCAGCTGCTCCTCACAGGAATTGTGCTCCAGCCCCTTCCCCAGCTCCGTTCCCTTCTCCGCACACGCTCCAGCCCCTCAGGGTCTTTCTTGCCGTGAGGGGCCCAAACTGACCCCGGGATTTGAGGTGCAGCCTCCCCAGTGCCCAGCTCAGCATGGTGCTCGCTTCACTTTTCCCTCTGTGGTGTCCTGTTCCATGTCCGCTCGGTCTGTCACCACCTGCCCTTTCCCTGCCCGAGTTTCCCAACTTGTGAGTGAGGTACTTGGAAGTACAACACAAAGCCGACGTGCAGCCTTGCTCTGACGGCTGCACCGTCAGAGGAACACAGCGATGCTGTTGTTTCCCTCTGGTAGGTAACTCTGCAATGCCTCTGGAGAGAAAAAAAGACAGGCAAAAGGTGTTTTTACCAACTTCCTGGCTATTTGGCTTTGCAGTGGTTGGAAGCAGAGCTGCAGATCTTACGGAGACGTACCTGCCTACAGTAAAAGTATGCAGAGGACCGTTTAAATCCCAGGAAAGTAGTAGTGTCAGCTGGAGCCACTCCAGCGCGTCAAGCTGGATCGTTGGCAGCCACAAACCTGGGGTTCTCCTTGTCCTGTGGAGTTTCATCGGATCTGTAAGCGTGCACCAGGCCTGATGGTGCCAGGCAGGAGGTTGATTCTTCTCCCGCGTCGCCGACCGCAAACTGGTGGCGATTTGGCAGGCCAGTGTCACTAACTGGAAGGGTCTGGGTTGCAGAACAGCGCCTGGCCCTTTACAGAAAGGGAGACTGTGCACCTGCACTACAGAAATAAAAAGGCAGCAGGAAAATAGAATCACAGAATCACAGAATGGTTGGGGTTGGAAGGGACCTTAAAGATTATCCAGTTCCACCCCCCCTGCCATGGGCGGGAACCCCTTCCACTAGACCAGGTTGCTCCAAGCCTCATCCAGCCTGGCCTTGGACACTCCCAGGGATGGGGCATCCACAGCTTCTCTGGGTAACCTGTTCCAGTGCCTCACCACCCTCTGCGGGAAGAACTTCTTCCTGATATCTAATCTAAACCTCCCTGATTTCAATTTAAACCCGTTACCCCTTGTCCTGTCACTACAGGCCCTTGGAAAAAGTCCCCCCCAGCTTCCTTGTAGCCCCTTCAGGTACTGGAAGGCTGCAAAATAACTGGTGCCGGGATGGTGATAGAATCATAGAATGGTT
>NW_010269299.1:0-6815 GCF_000690775.1 Eurypyga helias
TCCTTCTTGCCTCTCCGCGCCGCAGAAAGCCGGCGTCGTGCACAGGCCTACCTCGGCCTACATCCCCACCCGCCCTGGCGCCGTCCGCTGCCTTTTCTGTGTGAAAAATAAGTCTCGCCGAGGTACTGCGGCTGCTGTGCCACTGCCTGCGCCCGCCCCACTTGTTCCTGCGTGATCAAATAACCCCTGGGGGCAGCTCCCGGCGGCATTTTTGTTCCCGGACGTGGATTTTCGTGGCTTTCAGTCCCCTACCGGCTCCATTGCTACACACGTAGTGCTTCCCAGAGCCTGTGTACACCCGTGGGTGCCTTACGTGCTCTCCCACACTTACCTATTCGGTTTGTCTGTTCCTGTGCAATGGCGTTTCTAATCCAAAGGCACCATAGTAAAAGGATGCTGAAGACCAAGCTGTGCGGAGAGGGGGAAAGAAAAATGAGCAGTGTCAGATAATTCTAGGACAAAACCCAAGTTACAGAGGAAAAAAATGTGCGCTCTAGAGTGCTTGGGTGTCTATACACTACTATAACTGGACTTGTAAGAGACCTCCAACTATGTAACTATTAGCATTCAGGTGATTTATTTCTGACTTCCTTCTTCTCAAGTGTCTCTGGTATTCTGTCTTGAGAAGCATGTAATGGCACTCGCTCTTCAGAGACCACTGAACTGCTTTCATCTGTGCAATTTTGGCAAGTATTCTGGTTATATAAAAGAAGTCAAGCACTCATGAGTGTATGTGCCTGTGCGTATATTTGTTCAAAACCACGCTCCCAAGAAGGTAGTTAGATACTCCATTGCTTGCTAAAACCAAAACAAACCTACCAACCAACCAAAAAAAAAACCAAAACCAAACCAAACAATCAAAAAAACCCCACAACCCCATACACAGTTTAGAGGAATTGTAAAGTGTGTGTATCTTGGGTTTGGTAGATAGTCATGTGGAACTGGTTATAATGGTTCTAGACCTCTTATCCTTAGAGTGTCTGACTAGCCTAAACACTGGAAATCCATTTTTATCAGTTCTATTTAATCAACATGTTATAAAACATCTTCCTAGTGAAACTAAGCAGGACTAGAAAAGAATAAGTATTATAATTAAGGTCCTGTAACTTTCAGGTAGGTACCTCAGGATTTCAGGTTTTGTAGCATAATTTTGCAATCATTCTCAAAGCAGATGTGTATGTTTTATAAATACAGAATTTTGTATTTCTAATGCATGGATCTATAAGCCAAAGGTAAATGTAATTTTAAAGACAGTATCTTAATGTAATTAACAAAGAGAGCAATCCTCTTATGAATTCTTCTAATGTTCTGTTTTCACTTTCTAAGGAATGTTTTTATATTCTTTCTGAATGCAGATTTTTAATGGAGAGTGAGGACTAGTTGTGTGCATTGCCTTCCTTAAGGTAGTAGGAAATTCCATTACAGATGTATCAGTCAATGCTGCCACTTAACAAATACTAGAGATCTACCCCTCCGTCCTGTCTCCTTGAAACATACTTCACAGAAAAGCAAGTTTCCAGCCTAACCAAACCCAGGCTATATTTTTCTTATCATAGAGGAGACTGAGGCAAACTTTTCCACATGTGTATACTTCCATTTGTATGCAAAAAAACCAGCATGCATTGAATGTTTTCTAATAGCTAAACGGCATTACAGAGATACTTAATAATGAAGTGTTCCTTTTCTTAGTAGACATTTAGGATGAATTCTACAAGGCTAGGCTTTGCAAGGAATACCTTGGCTTTGCAAGATCACATTACCCATGAATCTCATAAGATCACAGGCTTTATAGCTTTGTCTCTGTTACACCAAAATTTTGTTTATGGGGAAAAGAAAACTCACCATATATATAGGACCAAGGAGTGACTTTCAGCCCAACAGTCCAAGTTCCTACAGAACAGTGTGTCCCTTTTATAGTGCAGCTAAAACCTACCCTTTTGTGTTATGGTTACCATTCAAATGTTCCTCTAGATCCTAAAGTCCACATATCTGCCTCTCTCAAGGAGAATGCAGGAGGTGCTTACAAGATGTTGTACACATTATGAGGTCTTCCCTAAAAATAATGTTCCTGGTGAGGTTTTTCTTCTCTTTGCTAGGGGGAGAATGATGTTTCTTCTTCCCTTGTCTTGTAAAACCTGATTGTGTTTATATGTTTCCTTAACACAATCTGCTTCCTTCCTGTTGGCTCCCAGCTCAAGTCTGAGAGTTGCCCTACAGCCTTCCCAGCCTCAGTTGACAGAAATAGCTATAATTTTGTACAAACTGACTGCCTCGGTTTGTCAGATTGCTACCATATGTGTTATTGACCAAGCTTAACATAAAACACGTCATGCCATAGAGGCTTGACGACTAGACAACTGTTAAAACAAGTTAAAACTAACTCGGGCTGAGAGAAACCCAGGCAAATTCTGAGACCCTGCACTGTCAGGTCAATACCAAGCCTGAGGTCTTCTATCAATAGCAAAAAAAAAAAAAAAAAAAAAAAATCACATTTACTGGGTTATGTTTATTTCCTTGTGTTGGAAAATGTTGAAACTTTACATTTTTGTGGTGCTCTATTTTTTCTTGACATTCACTTCCTAGCAGACATTAGGACTATACCGCAGCTTTACTATAACCTAGCTTGCAAAGACCATTAATGCACAAAAGATGGTACATGCTAACCTTCTACTACTGTTCCAAATTTAAAAGTAATTTTTACAGCAAATTTTTTAACTAAATGTCCTCAGTTGTATTAATACTGACTTCATGTGTAAGGTGATGTTTCACATAAAGGTATTATCTGCCAGACTTTTAGTGCACTGGAAATGCCAGAAATTGAATGGAATTAGTTTTATCAAATGCAGATAACTTAATATAAACTTAATGATACCTCAGGAAAAAAAATTTATTTTCTTCAGTATATAAAGGGTTTTTTTTAATCACATATGATATATAAAAGTGATAAAAAAATATTCATAGAGAGGACTTTATCTTAAAAATTTTACATTCTTGGCATTCAGAAATCTGTGTCTGTGCTTACCTTCTACATTTACTTAAGAATCAGTGGAAGCATGCAGGTTCTGTCCATCTCACCCTAAAGTCAAATGAATCGTACTATGAGAGTTCCAGTGCTTCTCAATTATCAGTAAAGGGAGCATAAACTGACCAGCTCACATGTAACTGTGTATATATTTGGTTTGGGCAGAGTGTCCCTGCCCATGGCAGGGGGGTTGGAACTAGATGATCTTTAAGGTCCCTTCCAACCCAAACCATTCTATGATTCTATGATTCTATGATATTAATGTAATGTCTAAAGTTAGCTAAAGGGAGATACACAAAGTGAGTACAATTTCATCCTGTTTATGGACTGATGTGGGCAGAACTGTTAATTATGAGATGAACTTAAGAGGCATTTGCTTCTCGTGGAAAAAAATATTCTTTTTATTTCTTCTTACATCATTCATTTGATGTCTATGCATTAACTAGTCCCTTGTTCATTCTGGTTCTTACAGTGCCAGATCTTGGGCAACATTTCATTATTCTTCAGCTCACTCCACAATGCCTTGTCCTTTATTTGACTGTTATGCCCCTCACTGGTCTAGTAAAAGGGTGTACAAATGTGTCTCTCCATCCTTTGCATCAAATCCTTCCAGCAGAGTCATGAGAGAAGTTCCAACTCAAATTTAAAAAAAAGGCTTCTCTGAAAAAAAGCCCAAAATTATGGATTTTGGGAAGCAAGAAACTTATCCAACTTGAAGTTTGCAAAATACCATGCAAATTTACATGGGTGAATTCACTACTGTATTCTGTATTTCTCACTTTAGGTGTTTATTAACCAAGCAATATTGCATTTCAGAGTTGAACAAGTGTTTTTCAGTGGGTATTCACAAGACCTGATCCCCAGTTTATGGTCCCTGTGAGTACTGCCAACTGGTGACACTTGAATTATTAGCTGCAAATGTATTGTAATTTATGAGCTATTGAATTGACTCTTTTGTTTCTTTTTTACAAGAATAATAATATGTGAAGCATGAATTTTACAGTTGCTTGAAGTGTACTTGAGGTTCAGAAAAGAAATAGACTAGTAATTAGAATGACCTTGTCTTTACACTGATAACAGAAAACTTATTAAATCACCGTGTTCCAAAAATTTCAACAAATTCAGCCTCTGTTGAAGTTGTAAGATGAACCTGACAGACATCCTTGACTCACTGTTGATCTCTGCTGTGCTGAAAGTATTAAGCATTCAGAACTAAACTGCTCTCTGCAGATGCCACTGTTACCAACACTGGGAGGAGAATTTTAAATCAGTGTTATTATGTGAGGATAATACAGCTTCCTCAGAAAACATCCAAAATCTCTATTGCCCGTGATTACAAAGTAATCATATTGTGCATGGCCACAACTGCAATGCTAGCAAGAGTCGGTGCGTCGGAGATGCTGTCATTCAAATGAGCTATAATTCTTTACAGTCATCTTGTTCCCATGGCTTCTAATACTTTATTTAAAAGTCGCACAGATATTGTAAGTGGTCTGTGAGTTCTTGAAACTTAACACACAATGAATCATAAGAAAATACCGCTGAAGAAAATATGCAGAAGAAAATATCTAGCCACTGCTGCATAAAAATTCATAACTCAAATTTGTTCTTTGAGACCTGAGCATTTTTTAATGTAATGCAGGCTACATAAAGGGGACACACCATCTCCATTATTACTGGTTCTTCTGCATTGCTCTCTGACTTCAATCTATTCGTATTATCTTCTACCGGATATGAATGTACCTAGGTTTAACACCCAGTTGCTCTTCTTTAACAGAGTGATCTTCCAGAGCAATTTTGTATTTTGTCCAGGGTTTTTCAGGTTAATTAGCTGGCATGATATTCCATCTGTGCTGGTGAATAACAATGTAGCTAGCACAGAAAATATGTTTCTTATTAGTTTCCATTTATGATTATCTGTAATTTCTTAAATTTATTTAAAAGTGCAACAGAATTAATTTCTTCACAGGTATGGATAAATTATATAGAAACATCACACATGTTTTCATAATTTATCAGGATTCTGGAGTGGTAGTGGACACGTTTTCTTTCAGTTGTTGAGCCTAAGTTTAAACAGTTCCAAATTTCCTAGTAATCCCCACGACAACAATTGTTAAAATGCTAATAGAGTTAATAATCTCATCATTAATGACTTTCCATATATAATAGTTGAACACGTAATTATTATTTTGCCTTTTATTTCTTTCAGAAAAATGTGACTTTTATTTGCCATTTCAAATAGAACACAGCAGAATCTAATAAAAATATATTTTAGGAGCCTAATAGTATAAAACATCAAAAATATTTTGAAACATTTGCCAGTATTGATTTAGAAAATTATTTTTAAGGGTCTTCTTTAGCCACAGTGTTTCTGTACCTCGGTCATGTCTAGTCTGATCCATGCTTGCATAATTTCAAGGTGACTGCACTATGTGTCATGTTTCCTGAATGTGCATTGACATATTTTCCAGCTCTGCATTGAAGAAGAATAAAAAAGGGAAGGAAAACAAATGGAAACATGATTTCATTATGAACATGAAACAAACAAAACCCAATTTCTTTACTGACAATTACCATATTCAACTGTTTAAAGACATTGCTGGACAGAGTAAAGCTTTGTAAGAAAATGGCAATGTAAGTTTGAAGCAGCCATGATGTTGCCAGGTTTTAGTCTTGGTGAGAGATACTCATAGGTTTGAGAACTCTTAACTTACTTAAGGAGAGATGATCTGTTGGATAATGTTTTGTGTAAACAGTCATGAAGTATAGAACTATTGAAAGCAGTTAAGCTCAGGGAAAAAGCTAGAAGTGAATCCTGTGTTTCATAATTTGTTAGTTTGTTTTTCTTTTTAATTCTACTTGTTACAAAACCAGAAGGGCAAAACAGAAAGGAATTGTGTTGTTCTGAGGTATAAGGTGTTTTATTTTTGTTTCTTTCTCATTATTTGTTTGTGATTTTGAAAAACTGCACAGTAACATAGTTCTTTTATATGCACAAGTTCAGTGTGGAGTTGAAGTGAACTGGGCTGCACTTTACACCCAACTAGAACAGAATACAAAAGACTACTTCAGTTGGCAGGGAACTACAGCAGTCACCTAGTCCAACTGCCTGACCACTTCAAGGCTGACGAACAGTTAAAGTATGTTGTTAAGGGCATCGTCCAAATGCCTCTCAAACACTGACAGGTTTGGGGCCTCGACCACCTCTCTAGGAAGCCTGTTCCAGTGTTTGACCACCTTCTTGGTAAAGAAATGCTTCCTCATGTCCTGTCTAAACCTCCCCTGGGGCAGCTTTGAACCATTCCCACGCATCTTATCACCAGATAGCAGGGAGGAGAGCTCAGCACCTCCCTCTCCACTTCTCCTCAGAAAGTTGCAGAGAGCAATGAGGTCACCCTTCAGGCTCCTCCAAACTGGACAAAGCCAGAACCCTCAGCTGCTCCTCACAGGACATTCTATCTGGCCCTTCCAATAGCTTTCCTGCCCTCCTCTTGACTAATTCAAGGACGTTCACATTCTTCTTAAACTGTGGGACACAAAACTGCTCACAGTACTCAAGGTGAGGCTGCACCAATGCTGAATATAGCGGGATAATCACCTCCCTTGACTGGCTGGTTATGCTGTGTTTGATGGACACAGTTTGCCTTCTTGGCTGCCAGGGCATGCTGCTGACTTACTGGGCCTGTGTCAATCAGTACTGCTCTCCAGCCATTCCTCTTCCAATTTGTGCTTCTAACCAGCTGATATTGGCTGCTAACACTCTAGAGCCAATGCCAAGCACAAGTACAGGCTG
>NW_010269300.1:0-555 GCF_000690775.1 Eurypyga helias
ATTCTGTGATTCTATGATAATATGACTAGTTTTCCCTCCCATTTAGTGATTAATTCTGACTTCAAGTTTAATGACTATATAAAGCCTTGTAGTATTGCTGTGCATATCCAGTAATTCTACAAGAAAATGAAATGGGTATAGGGGGTATGGAACAGCAGAAATGCTTGTCTCCGCATTGATGCTCCAACTGGATATGTTACCAGCCTTCTTTCCTGTCAAGATAGAGTGTCTCTTTGAGTGGGGGTTCCTGATGTTTGTTTGTGAAAGGCTGCTCAGTGAATAGTTCACATAACAAACACACATCCCCATTTTCAGCCAGAGTGTGGGAGGGGAACACCCTATACTCAGGGCTTCTCAGCATCCTGCTGCTCCAGGGTTCATGTTTGTCCAACTCTTCTGCCCCATCCCTCATAAATCCCTTGGGAACACTACAGTCTCAATGATTAGGTTGGCCATGGTTTCAAATAGCCTTTTTTGAGATGTATGCAAAATCTTGTTTGACAAAAAATAGCCTCCATGCTGTGCTTCAAGAACCTGTGCTGTAAGGGACGGAAG
>NW_010269300.1:574-32450 GCF_000690775.1 Eurypyga helias
AATAAAGTAAGCCCATTGTCTGAATATTTGGCTTTTCAAATTTCACCAGTGTGCTTAATATTCATTGCTGCCCCTGCACGTTAATTTTCTTTGTAAAATGAGTTGCGCACCCAGCCTCTAGCTGGAATTGGTGTCTGTGTTGTCTGGTGGTGTAAACTGTTACTCTGTCATGCTAAGGGTCATTACCACAGGCTAGGATGTTACATTAGAAGTCCACCTGCTCTGGTAAATTGTAGTCTTTGAAGGGCATTTTAGTTAATTATGATATTCCGGCAGGAAGGCTTTTAATGTTACTTGCTTTTGTCTTAAAGAAATTGAAAATGTGGAAGCAGGAACGTGCATTAGGAGGGAATTCAAAATAAACCTGATTCTGTGTGGGGCATTCAAAGTGGCTTTTGTGTTTTCCACCGGGCAGAAGTGTTGTAGGCATGTAAGTCATAGTTTACTATCTGCATAATGGATGGTTTAAAATTAATTTGTTTCTAGTTTCTTTAGGAAACTGTCAAGATACTTGAAATTTGTGAAGTGTCAGCGATATGTTCCTGTGGAGTGATTATTTCCTCTTGCAGCTTTGAAGACCCAAAGTGCTTCTCCAATGTGGTCATGTGTCTTACAATAACTGTGGAATTTGCTAGTGTAGTCTCTCTCTAATAAGATAGTTGGAACAGGTGAATCTAGATATTTTGTACATAGGACAGGTATCTTTACATTCAGAGTCTCTGTTTTGTTCTCTTGAATATTTTGGCATTTCTATTAATTAATAGTGCGAGTTGTTCTGATGTTGCAAAGAGGAGATTCTTGTCTAGATTTTTTTAGATCAAGTACAAACCATGCAGCATTGACCTGCTTATTAGAGTCCAAGAATTGGGACTGGAGTATAGGAAGCTTTTGTGAAGAAGTAAGACTTCCGTAGTTCAGTTTTATTGGGAATAGGAAGAAATACTGCTATTTCACTCTATCATAACCCTTTTTGAATGAAATGACTACATCTGAAAATGTTGTTATTAATCAGCTGCTTCCTAAACCACCAAGTAACAGGTCTTACTTGATTGTCATTACCATTTCAAGCCTCTTGAGGGGAGCGGTGCCTCTAATCATAATCCATATAAAATAAGAATTACGTTTGGTGTTGGAAAGTGAAGAACTATGTCATCTGAGGGCACAAAATTTAGCCATCAAGACAGGAACATTCAGAGCCTCACAGCCATCTTTATCCTATGGCTTACAGAGGCCACAATATTGACCTAAATATGTTTCTCTGGAATGTTTTTTGTTCTGAATATCAGTACTTCTGCTGTAAGGAGACTGCAATTATACTCAGTCATGGATGGAGCAATATTACATGCAGTGAATAAACTGGGCCTCCAAGCATCGAGTTATACTGGAGATGACTGCTGAGACTTCAGGCAAGAATCAGGAAAATCTGGCCATTTCACATGAGACTCGAAGAAAGAGATGTCCTTTTTAATCTAGGCTGCATTGTATGTTCTTGTTAATCAAAGACCTGGTTGTAGCTACTATGCTTATTTTATTTTTTTTTTTTTTTTAACATTTTACGATTATAGTTCGGTTCGGCAGCAGTAAAATTGACACAGATCTGATTAATCGAATAGAAAGAGCCATTGGGCAAAAACCTCACCGCTTTCTACGTAGAGGAATCTTTTTTTCTCACAGGTGAGTGTTTCTTGTTTTAAATTCCAAAAGGTCCTATTAGGTAGACTTTCTGTGAGCATTACTGGGAGAAACCTATGACTAGCAAAAGACCATGTTCTTTTATACCAAGGTAAACCAACATGTGAAATTAGCAACGACTGCAGATGTCTCCTGGTAACATTTGAAACCCTTGGTTGCATCCGTTTGATGTGTCCTCACTAATCCCAAACTGAAGAAGAGTGCACAGAAGCTTTGCTTAGTACAGGCTCCGTTCTGACTCAGCGTTAGCAGCCAGACATAGGCACTGGCCTAGCAGAGAGCTCCAGGGCTCATAAGGTGTCACTGCAGATTTCAGCCAGGGTCCACGTGGCCTGTGGACCTGTGCTTCTCTGTTGTTACATCAAAGGCTCAGGGAATAATCTTAAGCGCCAGCCTGCCAGTCTTCTACACTGTTTAATTGTTAGCATGCATGAGTGTTTGGACTATGGCAGCTAGAACATTTCAGTAAGTGCCTGAGCATGATTCAGAGCATAATCTCCACCAAGGTTCCAAGATGGTTGTTTGAACCTGTTTGGGAAATGATTCCCTGCTGTGTTTTACTAGGCCTTAGAATTATTATTGAATTAAGTAATTCTGGAAGTTGTACATTTTTTTAATTTTTTAATTTAATTGTTCTTTGAGTGGGGTTTTTTCATGGAGGCTGAAGGAGACAAAAATTTAAAAAATTACCAGAGAAACCCTTTTTATTTCTAGGAGGAGGGGGGAGGTGAACGAGCAGCTGTGTGGTGTTTTGTTGCTGGCTGGAATTAAACCACAACAATACTATATTTTTATTTATAAACACGTTTGCCTCTAAAAGCACTTACATTTTGAATAGAAGCTTTTTGTTATGGATGTTTCTCCCTAAAGAGCTGCATCATGTTTTCTATGTTTTTTCTTTAGAGATATGGACCAAATCCTTGATGCTTATGAAAATAAGAAGTCCTTTTACCTTTATACAGGCAGAGGGCCGTCCTCTCAGGCAATGCATGTTGGTCATCTTATCCCATTTATATTCACAAAGTAAGTTATTTCTACCATTTGTATTAATCAAACCATTTTTTTTTCTGAAGGAAATTATGACTGTGGTTTATGGAACTGCCAGAATGACACCTTGCAAGGAGTTCTGTTGATGTGAGATCAGTAGTAATGGACTTAAGCAATGCAGTTTTACCTTTTCACTAAAATTATCATGATCCCTGCATCACCATAAAGCCCTCTTCCTTGCACCTTCAGCCCTGTGGCACAGCTTAAAATTTTAGTTCTTCTTAAAAATGAGTTTGTGAGGAGACTCACTAAAATTACTCTGTAGTGGGATGCCTGCAGCACCAGGACACAGAGACAACGGACCCAAAGAGCTAAAAGTCTCTTTAAATTCTGTTGCCATTGCAAATGGTGACCGCGGTCATATGTACAGGAAAGAGTAGGTGTCTTTTTTCCAGGTAAGTTGTCATTATAATCTGTGTAAAATGTTTATTTTGTTCACATAAACGTAACTGCATATGCATACAAAGAAAAGAGAAACAGACCTCTTT
Source organism: Eurypyga helias (assembly GCF_000690775.1). Classification (NCBI taxonomy): domain Eukaryota; kingdom Metazoa; phylum Chordata; class Aves; order Eurypygiformes; family Eurypygidae; genus Eurypyga; species Eurypyga helias. The sequence continues at coordinate 3,802 of NW_010269300.1, forward strand.
ATTTACTTTTGTTTAAATGTATAAAAATATTTTAGCTGCGTGGCTTATGTCTTCATTGTAACTTACTTCGAGATAAAATCTTTCTGCTTTTATTAGGTGGCTGCAAGAAGTATTTGATGTTCCCTTAGTTATACAGTTAACTGACGATGAGAAATACCTTTGGAAAGACCTGACAACTGAAAAGGCATATGAGTATGCTAGAGAAAATGCAAAAGACATCATTGCATGTGGTTTTGACATGAATAAAACCTTTATATTTTCTGATTTAGACTATTTGGGGTAAGTATAAATCTCTTTAAGGCATTGTAATTAAAAAAAGTCTGTATTTTCTCTCCAACTTTGACAGCCAGCAGTGTTTTAATAAATTTATGTAAAAATGAAAGCTTCAAGACAAGTTTTACAACACTTAAAATAGTAACATATTCATTATTCTGCTGTCTAACATTTTATATATACTGTTGTCATTCTCCTGTATAACATATAAACAAATATTTGTGTGTGCAGTGCTTAAATTTAAATTATGAAAAATATATTAAACCAGCTAAGTTGAAAAATACCTAAACCACCAAGCAATCTCCAGGTTGATTTAAGATGGTATCAAAATCTTTCAGATGTGTTTACACTTTATGTGAGTTAATGGAAGGCATTTCAGCAACTTGTTGTGGTCAGTTGTTTTAATAACACAACATGAAAGATTATTCTTTGAACTTTGAGTAAAGTTTAAAGAAGATTTAAGAAAAAGAAGCTGCTTTTGGAACTGCCTTCTCAGAAGGAAGTTTTATGGCAGAGTTCAGAACTGAAGTTGTGGGGTGATAGCTTCCTTAAAGACCTGGAAGAGAGAATATGTATTTTAGAGATGAGCTGTATAACATCCATCCCCCAGAATGTGGGGCCTACAAAGCAATTTTTCCTCCTTTCACTCCCCTGACTTCCCTGCGTTGGAGGAGTTGCATTAGCACACATCTGCCTTGTGGCTGAACAAGGGCGGGTCAGAACTGTGGTTCCTTCTGCTCTTCAGCAGAAATCCGAAAGGAAGAAGTTGCTGAGGTATTTTTGATTTGGAAATGCAGCAGCTTATTTGGTGACAGAGAAAGTCCAGTCAGGGAACTTAGCCTGTAGAAAATGAGAATTTGGAGGATTTGAGCTACTATTGCTTTGGTGAACCTCAGTGTCCTGTACGGGATCCACGCTGGGGATACCAAGCAACACAGAAGACATGATCCATTCAGGTTGCCTGAGTTTACAGAGAAGGATAAGGATAATTATCTTCAGTCTCTGTGAGTCATTTTGGCACTGTTTCAATATCAAAATATTTTTGGATTTAGACAGTTAATTGCAAAAAATGTTTGTAGTAAATACAAGGGGGGGAGAGAATAAACTTTCAAGGCATAAAATTCTTCTTGTTTGTAACTAATTCTCTAATAATCATATCAATGGGCTAAAAAAAAGTCTGAAACAGTGAGATTTGATCCTTCAGGTTTTTTGACCTCCTAAGCTTTTGGAATGAAAGTTTCTAACCACACTTTTCTGCTCTTCTTCTTTCTTTCTCACAGGACAAGTACTGGATTCTACAGAAACATTGTCAAAGTTCAGAAGCATGTTACATTTAATCAAGTGAAAGGAATCTTTGGCTTTACAGACAGTGATTGCATTGGTAGGAAATAATATGAGTTACTGGAAGTGATGCTTACTTTCACTTTCTATGGCACTATTTAAGTAATAGAAATCAGTGTCGTCCATTTATGGAATGGATAGAAATTCAGGAAGATCCAGGTTTCTAGCCTGCTTCTAAAATGGTGGTGTTGTGGTTCCTTCAGTATGGAAAACACTTTACAGTGAAATTTCTAGCATGGTATCTACCTTTTTGGCAAAGTACAAAACGCCAGAATTGAAGTACCCAGGATAGAGAACTATTCTTTTTTTTTTTTTTTTTAAGAGTGATTGCAGCTATAGTCAATTATGCCTCCTAGAAATTTCTATGCCAAACTTATATAGAAGCTTTTCTCTTCAGAAAAAGTTATATTAATACACACATGCATATGCATCTATGGAAAAAAAGTTAGGGAGCTCTCAAAACCCTAATTATCAAGGTTCTTGGTAACTCTATCTTCCATTTACTTCACTGCGATTGCAGATTTCTATCACATTGGCCAAAAAAAGGATTTCGTGTTAAAGATGACATTAATACCTTGTTGTTCCTGAGCTCTAATGTCATTCTTTGACCAGTAGTTGGGCCAGTGACAGCTTTTCAGCCTTCGCTGTAACCAAGGAACGGATTCCTACTTTTTTTAACAGTGATCTAATAAAAGCTGGTATTTTGATAATGACTTCATTACATGTTTGGAAAAATCTGCTATTTCCTTTCTGTTCTGAGAAGATTTTGGTCAGGGAAGCAGGGTGATGACTCTATGATTAAGCACTGCATAAAAAAGAAAACTAGAGACATCTGAGATGCTTCATGAGTACAGCATGCATGTACCAATGATCCTAACAGAGGAGGACTTGCCTGGTAAGGCAACACTGCTTGATAAAGATAGGTGTTGGTCTTCAACTGAGTATCTGAATGATCCACTTGTGCATTTTACATATTTCAAAAAGTTTTGTTTATCATTGTTTATATCAGCTGCTCAGCTTTCCCAAACATGTTGTTTTCCAGGAAAGATCAGCTTTCCTGCTATTCAAGCCGCTCCATCCTTCAGTTCATCATTTCCACAGATCTTCAATGGCAAAGAGAACATTCAGTGTCTTATCCCATGTGCTATAGATCAGGTAAGAAAAATCATGTTATTTAATTTGGTTTTCATGGATTTGTTTTTGTAATGTGTCATTCAAGCTTCACGATGGTATATTGAAATGTCTGGAAAACATTCCTACAAGCACATTTCTGGGGCAGAAGCTGGAAGAGCTAAAAGGATGTTGCGCTGTGTCCTGACAAAGGCTCAACCCAACAACCATGTGTTGGTTGGGTAATGTAATGTTACATGAATGTAACATGAATGTAACACATTCATGTGTTACACATTCTTGCCAGTCTTGGATCTGCCTTGATCTTAATCCAGTTCACGGTGAGTGGACGTCCCTGAAAGCAAAGACAGTAAAACCTATGCAAAAATACACTGACATGGGGTTTGGAGAAACTTTTGTCCATCTCCATGGTAACTAGGACAAGATGTAATGAGCTCCACTTGCAGCACAGGAGTTTTGCATTGAACCATAGAGAAAAAAACTTCTATCACTAAGAATAAAGAAGCATTAAAATTGATTGTCAGAAGGGCTGCAGAACCTTAATAATTCAGTTGTGTAGAGAGGTTGGAAGAACGCTTGTCACAAAGGGCAGTGGTAGTGTCCTTACTTTAAATAAGTATTGTTTCTAGGAATCAAATTCTGCACTGTCTGAATCTTTAGCTATTTTAGTCACAGGGACAGGCACTTTCCAGTCACTGGAAAATGATGTAATTACATTCATCAGCCACAATATTATGTAGTTAATATTAGCGCAGTTGGTTTAAGAGACACATCAGGACAGCACTGCCAGCTTGGTGACTGGGTTAGTTCAGATTCCCTGCTGGTTGTTAAACACTTTGGGAAGAAGCTTGCATCTTAGTCTGCATCTGTCTCCAGGCGTACTAAGCATAGTGTTCACAACTATTTGAATTCCTGTGAATCCTTGTAAATACCCCTATTAATTGAGGGAATCGTAGTGTGCAGCAAAACTATGGAAATGGAAAAACAGAGGGATTTGTTTGTTCCTCTGGATGAACTGGATTGGACTTAGGTTGTGGAACGTTTTATGGGTTGGTTAGTTGGTTGGGTTTTTGTGAGACCACCTGTTAAGGCGTGAACTAGTTGGCACTAATCAGCTTTTAAATCACATTTTTCAGTTTTATTCTGTGCTTTTACTGATGGTCGTTCTAGGATCCTTACTTTAGAATGACCCGGGATGTAGCACCTAGAATTGGACAGCCTAAACCAGCCTTATTGCACTCGGTCTTCTTCCCAGCCCTGCAAGGAGCGCAGACAAAAATGAGTGCTAGTGACCCGAATTCCTCCATCTTCCTCACTGATACACCCAAACAAATCAAGACAAAGGTAAGGACTTGCAATATCTGAGAGCGGAAAGCTTTAGAGCAAAAGGGAGAGGTGGTCCTCATGGTTACGATATATTTTTTTAACCTTTTCTTTGAACATACCTGAATCCTTTTCCCTATACACTTCATGGCAGAGCATCTTCAGGAATTGGCTGAGTTTTGCAAATTTACGTAGACTATCAGATATAATCTTTTGCCTACCAACTAGTCTAATAGTACAAAGATTAGCTAGAATAATATACAAAACATCATGGTATCTGGTATCTGCAGAGCAGTGGTGTAAGAATATTTATTTTTAGAGCATGAGCCTCCACAGCTCTTATGTTGCCATAGTTTTGAAATCTGGCAGTCCATGATGTAAATCAAATAAACAGCTCGCTCTCGTGACTGCCTTTCCATGCTGGGAGCACCAGGCGTTGCAGTGTCGGTTACAACACAGGTCAGACTCTTCCTGCGGCTTGGGGATCTGCTGCTGCCAGGCACTCCTCCCTCCAGTTCACAAATAAATATTGTGTTGAATCTCACCTAAGTTTGAGAAGGGATATTTTCTCCTCTCTGAGTATATTTCTCATGCCTTTTCAAGCTTGAAAGAAAATCCCTCTTATCTAGTGTCAGACAATTTGGTTTGGCAAAAGTTTGTCTGTGTTGTGGTATTTTAAAAAATAAATAAAAATCAGTCTTTGGAAAAGGATTTATTGGCATGATAACTAGACATGAAATAACTATCTGTCAAAACAAGACAAAAGATGTATATGTTGTTTCTGCTGGGTGAGCTTGGATTAATTCTCTTATGCTTGACAAACCCATGTATAGGTGAGATTCTTCTACAACAATCTCATAATGATTCATTATCTTATGTAGAAATTGCTTAAACAGTACTGTTTTAAAGAATTGGAATTCTTCATGGGTTTGGTTTATAATAATTCCCATTTATTTGCACAGTTACAGAGCTGCTTTTAAACAATCCGTGATTTCAGAATAGAGGATACATGGTTAGCGGCAACGTTGGTAACAAGTAGCTAGTAATCTATAAAGAGGTCCAAGGTGCCTTACGTCCAGTTCATAACTCCTATTTCTGCTATCTTTAAACCCCCTGGAAAAATAACAAAATCAAATTAGCTACTTGGGATATAAAAACTATAAAGAAAAAATTCTGAACATAATGTGAAGCACTGAGTAAGGGAGGACAAAGATTTATTTCAGCTTCTGAAGCCATTCATTCAGAAGCAATTCTTCATGGAAATAGAGCTTGAGTGAAAGACCAAATGTTGTTATGGCCAATAAATAAAAAAATAAAGTAGGAAAGGTGAATTCTGGTGATGGATGAAGGTGAAAGAGAGTGCTGTCGCTGCACAAAAGAAATTACTGCTTACAGCATTTTTCAAGATTACGAGTATATTGCGAAGTAATGGGGTTCAAAATGTACAGGTAACAAAAGATGAAAAACCACTAGATATTGAGAAAGGTGAAATAAGAATACTTTATTATAATGTTGCCATTCATCTCCTTGGATTTCCCAGAAGCTTCTCAGCCTATCAGCATCAAATTACAGCTCAATTATTTGTTTATTTTCCTAGAAAATGTTATTTACATTCTGGGTCTGTACTAATTCAGGGAAAATATCAGTGCACCACCATAGATAAATCACTGAAACCCTCCGTCAACGAGTAAATGCCAGAATATGTAAAAATTGAATTTGAGATTAATATAGGAAATGTTTTATATAAAACAATAATGTGCCTTTACCTGGCATATTGTATTTACTCCCTCTCACCTTAGTAAGAAGACAGACTGTAGATGTGAGGGACGTAGAAAAAAGATTTCATACGTAGACTTTCAAAATCTAGTGAGGAGAGAGGGGAGAGGAAGTGCAAAACAATATGTAAAAACTTGGTTTTACAGATACTGAGACAGCTATTCAGGCTGTCCTACAATATAAGAATAGATGCAATGTGACAGATGGCCGTTTATTTTCTTAAAATGCAACATTTTTGTATGCAGTTTGTCGCTACAAGATATCATCTGTGACATGGTGGGTAGAAAGATTCCAAAAAGCACTAGACAGTCATACAGATAGTAAGAATGTTCAGGAACTGTAAATATGTAAGAGTTCCTCAATACCAGAACTAAAAAATAACTACTTCATATGCATGTATGTCTCTTGGCTGGTTGATGATGGTATCTGAAAAGATACAAGAGCCAAATGAAAGCTCAGCTTATGGTTGAGAAATACTTTTTTTCTTCTTCCTGGTAATTTATTTTCTTTAAATTTGTAGGAAGATTAGCATCCTCTGAGAATTCTACACATGTATAATTTTTTTAATTAGGCCAGTGGCTTTGGAATTTTCTGGGAATGAGATTACCAGGTAAATCTGTTCACCAGGGCACCTCATCAGCCCATATGAAGTAATGCTTAAACAGAGGGGGGAAGAGTCAGCAAGTATTCCATTTTTAGACTGAACAATTGGACATTTGTCTAATTTTAGCCATTCTAGCCAGAATTTTGTAATCTTTAGCTTTGCTTTCTCTTGTTTTCCTTTTCCCTGAAAAGAGGAGGAGACTGGGTTTTCTCTGGGGTTTCTTCAGAATTCTCCATACCTTCTTCATCTCTTTCAAAATTAGTTTCTTGATGAAGCGAATGTCTTACTTTTTCTTACTTGAAGTACATTTCCTGTGAGCACAGGACAACAACGGACAACAACTTCAGCAAAAGGGACTGAAAACTTTGACTGAATCTTGGGTGGATTCTTTTTAACTTTATTTTTGTTCTGGTCATGTAGTCTGAGGAGTATGTATATGGCCATTTTTCCCTGCTGGAAGTACAGTAATCGAGATTTTAGTAAAAATTATAACATCCTTATGTTGTTTCAGATTAACAAGCATGCCTTCTCAGGAGGCAGAGATACTATTGAAGAGCACAGGAAGTACGGAGGTAACTGTGATGTTGACGTGTCTTTTATGTACTTGACCTTCTTCCTGGAAGATGATGACAGGCTTGAACAACTGAAGCAGGTAAGTAGCCAAGTTGAAGATAATATTATTCATTCCTTGTTGTGAGGACAAAGCTGTAACCAAGTCCTCCTGTGAACCTACTCCAGGAAGGTAATTGTGTTGTTATTCTTGCACTCTCCACCTTGCAGGTTGCAATATTAAGATCTTTGTATATGTTTGTTTGCAATATTCTTTCCCACCAGAAAATCTATCTCTTCTTTAAGGAAAAAATAAAGAAAGAAAGAAAAGAAAAGAAAAATTTCGAAGTGTTTTCATAAGGATTTCTGACACTCTGTAGCAATATTTCTTCTGCCTTTCAATTGAGGCCACCTTAGGATTAGAGTTACTTTAATTGTGTAATATACTCTGCCTGTTTCTTATATGTAAAGTACTTAAATGCTGTGCAAAACTAGAAAAGTTCATGTCTAAAGCTTGCTGGTTTTTTTGCTTTTTCTTACCATCACAAGAACTGTAATAGCTGTGAGGAATTAATTCGCTGATCCCAAGCAAATAAGTTGCATTTGCCTTAAACCTGTCTGGCAGACCCTGTCCCCAGGGCTGGTAGCAAGACATTTCAGTTCCTTCAGCTGTATGATCATCACCAACACTAGGCAGTGCGCATTCCCTGGAAGGCAGCACCCGCAGTTGGTGGTACCTGTGTCACGTTGGTTTATCAGCTTTCTCCTGCTGGGAACAGCTGGAAGAAAGTCAAGAGCTGCAGATTCTTCTCCAACCCTCTACTCTTATGCAAGAGCAGGGTGGGGTAGCTACTAATCCCCATGCAGACTGTTGTAAATTCCTTATGGAAATCTGGAGCGCGTTTGACTTACTGAGCTGTTTTCCATTAGTCTCCAACCATGGCAGCGGTATCAGCCTAACTCTGCTGCCAAGCACAAAGCCTAGATCCCAGCTAGCAGCTTGCCACAGTGCTGCCTGGAACCAGAAAACATGAAGCTGCTGCTGGTAGCTACTAATCCCCATGCAGACTGTTGTAAATTCCTTATGGAAATCTGGAGCGCGTTTGACTTACTGAGCTGTTTTCCATTAGTCTCCAACCATGGCAGCGGTATCAGCCTAACTCTGCTGCCAAGCACAAAGCCTAGATCCCAGCTAGCAGCTTGCCACAGTGCTGCCTGGAACCAGAAAACATGAAGCTGCTGCTTATGGTGACATTAGTGGAGCCGTTTCAGTTATGGTAACAGAGGAAGAAGCTTTCAGAAGTGGATACTCAGAGAAAGCAGTATTAGTGGGTTTATAACAAACAAAAACACAAAACCACCTTCCAAAATCCACCACTGAAATTACAGTTCAGTGCATTCTTGTTAACACATTTTACTGTTGCTGTGTGAGCATCAGCAGTTGTGCCTTGACTTGGTATTACAAATAGCTTGATGACAAGGGAAGGTAAGATTATCGTGTTTATTGCCATTTCAAAGCATATTGAACTGCTCCAGCCGTGGTTTCTTGTCGGGGAAGCAGGGCACGGACTCCATCTTGTGTTAGAATGAAGACCCTTTATTGAAAAAGTACAGGGTATATATAGTTTAAACGAGGCTAACTTATGTAACTTACTAAGTTCTAATTGGTTACACACGTATCTTACTTATTTATGATAGGTTACTTTGTCTCGGCCACACGCTGATCTCATGCAAACTGTTACAAATTCTTTCAGTTCTGAGAGCTTCTTTCTATCAGTTTCACATCCTCCCTAACTAGCTTATTTATCACTCAATGTCCTTGGCTTGTTCTCTTCCTATCCTTTCATGTACGCTGTACCAAGCAGCTCCACGTAGTTCTTTTCTTAACAAACATCTTTGTTTCTCATTCTCCTTTCGAGGGTCAGTTCTTAAGTTCCCACGGGCCCACTATGCGGTTTTCAATATAGGACTCCACCGTTTCTAACCAGGGCTGAGCCAGTCAGCTCTTAGCCTGTGCTTCTACCTCAAGCATTTTCAGTGTCGGAGCCGGTGAATGAAGTACAGACTGTGAACATCACTACTAGTGTGAACATAGATTCTGAGTGTCTCCTGTGAAAAGGACACTTCAATCACATCTAACCTCTTACCCAAATACAATGAGAGAAAAATATGGAAAATTATACCTCTTATTGCAAAAAACAGCTTAGGGTGCCTGCTTATTTGAACTGGGATTCCGGTGGGGGGAAATTACGCGGCTTCCTGCAACTAATTACAGGATTTCCCAGTTAAGTCCTTGTGAATGTAGTTTATTTGTAGTTTATTCAGTCCATAAATCTTGTCACATACGAAATTGCCCAGCTGTCTTAACCTTTTAAAAGGCAACAAGCAATTTTGCAAGTCAGATTTTCAGAGTGATAACACAAGTTCTTCTAAAGCACGTGATTATTTTTAAGACCTGCAAGTCTGTATTTGCTAGGGCCAAGCTTTTAAAAAATACTTGCCACTGGGTCTTTTTCCATAAGGCACCGAATTTACCAGTCGACACTTTCTTGACAGGCATACACAAGTGGGGAATTGCTCACGGGGGAGCTGAAGAAGGTTCTTATTGAAACATTGCAGCCCTTGATAGCAGCTCATCAAGAGAGACGGAAGCAGGTCACAGATGAAATGGTGAAGCAATTCATGACTCCGCGGAAGCTAGCTTTTGAATTTTGAAGACATGTGGATGTAACTTACCACTTGATTAACCAAAATTGAGTAATTGTTGTCTTCTGTCATGTGTCATCACTCCCTAGATATGTACAGCCTCAATTAGTGCTTTACAAATACTGCTTTTAATGAGTTAAATTATAAAGACTGTCAGAGCGCAGGAAAAGTTTAAAACAGGACTTATGCCTATTTAAAATCAGAAATATACAAGAGACAGAATTGGCCAGTCTTGCAGAAAAGCATGTCTGTCAGCATAAAACTGTATTTTATTGTATTTAATGTTGAAAATAGAAATAAAACTCCCATTTTGATGATAAAGCCTAACTTGTAAATTGTTTTAGATATGTAGGTAAGAGTTCGTATCTCAAACTAATAACTAGTCACTCCATTTCCTGTTGTGCTGTGTGCCTTGGCTGACTAGACTGCATGTCCTATTGGGTACTGGGAACATGCTGCACACCAGAAGACAGTGAATGTAGATTACGCAGTGACTTAGGCCTGGCATCAGTACAGAAAGAATGGAGATCTGTGCGTTGAACGGGAGAAAGAATTATCAGGCTGGTTTTGCTGTTGCTGTCCTCTTCGAACTGGGGCAAGTCATGGAAATCTCACTGTACTTCAGTTTCTGCAGCTGTTTAACTGGTCTGACTGCCTCTGGAGCAAGGAGGTTATAAAGTTCCTCTGTATTCTCAGGTGGAAGATAGTATAGAAATGTAATTTTTGGTTTCTAGTTATAAAAGTTACCAAGTGTTAAATCATACCGTGAAAACGAAATTGCTGCTGGACAGAGGAATGCTTGTAGTGCTCTCTGTTCAGCTTTACTGCACCAGGTCATTCAAACTAGGGGTACTTATTTTAAGATGTATTCCAGTAAGAAAATACGCTTTGTTGAAATATCTCGTGTAATATTTCATTATCTCCTTTCTTAAAAAGAACTTCAGTATCTTTGCTATGCTTTACGGAAGAGAAATTCAAATTATTAGCTAATCGGGTTTAGTATGTACAGTGCGGAATGCAAGCGGTTAGAACCGTCTTGTACTTATACAGAATAGAAAGTTTCTAGCCCAAACATAGTCTTATCTACATCAAATAAAAATACCTTTGATAATGCAGGTGGGTATTGATGTGGTATTTGCAAATCATTTAAAAATATAAGGAAAGCTCTTGAATGAGGTGTGGAAGATTTAAACTTCCAACAGGTTCCATAGTGTGGGGCCTGGTGGACATGTATTGACTGCAGCATTCTTTAAAAACAAAAGAAAAGGGAAAACCCAAAAAGCACACTTTTAATTTGACCGTAAACTTCTGAAGTCAGTTGATTACGCTTGGGTTGAGGGAGAAGTTTGAAGGGTGAGACTTCTCACTGACTTCAGCAGACCTTGGATCTGCCTGTTGGCCCCCGAGGACATGCCGGACTGTTAGTGCTGCCCGGAGCTGGTGCCGCTGCCTTCCCACCAGCCGCAGTTCTGTAGCACAGCGTACGTGTCCTCTCCAGCAATGACCCTGCCTTCCTGAGGTGGAAAAGCCTATGTGCCAAGCTGTGTGTGAAGTGCCCCTGTGAGTTTATGTTTGTGCAAGGGACCAAGGAAAGACTGAAACGCAAGGCATGTTTAGTCCTGTCGCATGCATTTCCAACTTGTGCTGAAAATAGTCTTTTTCTTTATGGTTTATGTGAGCTAATCTAATGCTGTTGACCTTTAATGTATTAAAGTAAGTGTTTACCAGTGATGGTCTCTGTTATCCACAGTAACTGCAGTGTTGGCAGTGTTTAACAATCAGTAGAAAAGCCTGGGGTTTTTTTAAGTGGTACAACAGGTCTTTGAAAAGAAAAATAGCTTCTTAAATCCAGTAGTAAATAAACTAGTTCTTGGATACTGTAGACATCAGTGATGACCTTCCTGTTCTTGCAGTCCACTCTTTGTCGTCTTTAAGCTAAGTAAAATGTAAGACTTAAATTGACTTTTAAAGGGCTTTTACAAATGCATAATGCAAATTGCCGCTTTAGGATATTATATGCAGATCTGTCCTGCAGGATTTATTTCATTAAGAATTAATGTAGTTATGCAGGAAAGAGAAATGTGCTGTAAGAGAAACAGTAGCATGTTCTATTCTGACTAAGCATACGGATTAATTTTATAACACAGCAATTAAAATCTGCTTTGAAAGTTATAGAAAGGGAATTGGTAGCAATATTATTTAGTATGTGTTTACTCAGCAAGCAGGTCACTCAAGTACTCCGAGGAATTCTTACAAACATGCTTCCAAAATGATTCAGTTTGTCAGAGGAGTTGTCAAATTCCTAAACCTGTTGTAATTACAATTCATGGCCCAGAGGTGTTTAAAAGTCAAGACAAATCATTCTCCAAAAGCATGTGGGAAAGGTCTGTCATCAGGTAGTGTTCATTACATCTTCCTCCATTTGTTCGTAGTTTGTTCATCTCGCCCTAATAAAAATGTAGATAGAAGTCTGCATCAAATTTCTTTGATTTTACTCTTTTTTAAAAAATTTGTGAAAGGCTTAATTTACACTTACTCTATTTTTGACCTCTCTTCCTGCTCTTTTAGGTGTTGATTTATTCATCTGATGGAACTGGTCCTTGTTTGGATGACCAGTGCCTTTCAAGTAGTGCAGTAGGGCGCCTTATAACGATTCTCTCCAGTCCTGGCAGGTCGGCGTCAGGTTGCTCCCAGAGCAGCTAATAAGGGTCAGTTATCCGAAGATGAACTGGTTGTAAAGTAGGCCCAATATCAGCACAGCAAATGTGGTGTCTTCACTCTGTCAGCTGGCCTTCAGCTAATTCATCAGAAGAAATAGTTCTGTGGCTATCAGAGTAGCTGAAGTCAAGGTAATTCAAAGAAACCGGAAGATAAAGGAGTCAAGTTCTGAAATCCAGAAGCCAAAACACCCAGCTTTCTGTGTATGTAGTGAAGTACATGGTATGTACAGTGGGTCACGTCATTAAACAAAAAATCAACTTACGTGCCTGTGTTTACTGCACCAACATAGTCGATCCCTGTACCTGTGGGTAGTTTGTACGGGTCTGAATGAGCTGTGGGTTCCTGCTCGAAGGCAGGTTCTCACCCATACACTCTGTATATTTTTTTCCAGTAGATGTTTGAGAACGGGATGGAGTGGAAGGCAGTTACCTTCCTGAAATAAGCTGCCTGAAGACACAGCTTACCTCTCGTGTAGCATTTGCTCAGGCCACGTGAGAACCTGCTTTTTTTATATGGTGCTGAATACCCTGAGGCTTATGGTGCTCAGTCCCTCGCGCTGGCTCAGGCAGTTGTTCCCACTCATTTTTGCAATCCATCTGTAATTTCTGTTTCTTGAAACCAGCTGTGTTGCAGTTACACCCACGGGAGATGTTTTCAGTCATCTGCATGTGTGAGCCTATTAGGAAAGCTGGGTTACTTGATTTTCAAACCTTGAGCTGACCATGGATGGTATCACCACTTCCTAACAATAAACGGTTGTTTAGTCTGATTTGCAGCCATTTTTTTTTTTCTGTATCTGTCCAGGGGATGTAGTGCTTGAGAACAAGGTCAGCTGAGAATACTGCAACGCAAAGAAGTTTGATTCCAGAAAACATCCAGACAGAGATGGGATAAATCACTACATGTGATGCAAATGCATCCCTTGTAGAAGGCGGTGAGGGTGGTGGTCTCTTAAGAGCCATCTGAAGAGGAATTCCAAATCTTGAGGACTTAAGGACTTTGTGACTAAAGGAAGTTCACTGCTGATGCCCTAACAGGTCACTGGGGGTGGTAGGTTGCTGAGGCTGGAAGCGCTTTGGGAGAGAACCTGGTCCTTTCATTTCACTCCCCTTTAAGCTGACATGCCCTCTGGGATCAGCGGCAAGAGCTGGATACACCCTTGAGAGAAAAACTATGAAGATGTTTTGATAGTATGGCTGTGAGCACATTTTAAAAGCCAGTTGAAAGCATAGATTTCAGGAGGACAGTTCTGGGGCTTTTTCTGGTCTTTCTCTGCAGCAGAAGAGGTCCCCTTTGTTCTTTTCTAGTAGCACCTAAAGTTGTTAAACTTGCCATTCTAATACAAGATCCCTTTTTACATGTCCAGAGTAGCTGAGAATCCTGTCTGCTGCAAAATCACTGTCAGCGTAGTCAAGGTCATGCTATCAACTGGTAAAAATGGTTGTGGACCAGGTCATCAACCCTGAATACAGGGACCCCTTTAAAAAATAGTGTCTTTCCCTCAAAAAAGCCTCACTTTCAGCAGAATCTGACAGGCTTTATCCCGTCCACTCCAGGTGTCATCACCCAGGGATTAAACAGGAGACAGAAAACGTGTGCTGCTCCTGAGGTGGGATGAGCAAATTTAAATATTCCTGGGTTTAGGGGTTTTATTCTGAAGCAATAGTGTGGGTGTTGTTTATTTCAACTTACATGCTGATGAAACTTTATACTTTTGTGAAAAAGAAGCAATTGTTAGAAAAGTCAGAAATTCTATCAAAATATACCTCTGGGAAGGGGCGGGTGTATGTGTGTGTGTGCATGTGTGAAGTTGGCTGCTTCTACCAGTGTAGCCTAAAGCGAGAAGAGTATGCACTTTTGAGAAGTTGTAAATCTTAATAACACTCTACAACTTCACAATTCTGCTTTAACTTGCCTAACCTCCCTGTGCACAGACTGTACGGCAGCCTTGGCTTTGAGAAGCAAAGAGCTTGTGCATCTATTCCCACCCTCCTTCCAGGATGAGAACAGATTGCCTCCACAGCTGTGCCAAGCCGCGGTGCCTGGCCCTCCAGGAAGGGTTGTGCTGTAGGGCGCAGGGATTCACAGGGAGAAAATCACATGGCTTACGGGAACCCCTGCTGGGTTTCACTTTCGATGAGGCCATTAGTGCAGTTCTATAAACAGACCTCGTCTGCCACTCACTGAATAATCACAGGAAACAACAACGATTCATATTTCAGCTGCTACCAAAGTGATATAATTGTAGAGTCCTTGGCAAAAAATTACAGCTTGGAAGGCAAACGCTGGGCCTGAAGCACAACTACGCAAGTTACTCGGTGAAGGCAATGCAGCCATGACACGTAAGGAACACACACTGGGTAGTGCTAAATCTCACACAAACTCCCCCAGCTCTTGCCTTGATCGTGAAGATCACTTTCGGTCCCAGTAGAAAAATAAAAGGAATCCTATACCAAAAATCTCTGATCAGACCAGCAGCTTTTAAAAACATAAATATTTGGAAATGTTTCAAGGTCCTGAGCAGCAGCTACAGTCTATGTACATTAACGAGATAAAAGGGAGGTTGTATGTAAGTCCAAGACTCCCTGATGGGTTTGTAATCCTATAAAAAATATGAGGCCACCAGTCGTCCAGCTTTGCGCCGGAATGTCCGTGCTTCTTACACTCCCCATCGCGCTCAGCAGTTGTTTGTGGATGTTGTGTTACCAAAAAAAAACCAAACTAAAAACACACCTCTGAACGGAGTGGCACAGGCTATTTTTTGTTTGTATAATGATCTGTAAATCTCAGTACAGCTTCATAGGTTACAAACACCACCATGTTCACCGGAAAGGCACGGATGCAGTTCAAACCCAGTCCTTTGAAAAGCACTTGGGCACCCTCCTTCCTCACGCTTTCCCTGGCACAGTGGACGAGGCCTCTGTACTGGTGCTGCTCCGATTCATCTATTTGCATCCGTGACTTGATGACATCCATGGGAGTCGCTAACCCCCAGGCCAGGACTCCAGCGAAACCCCCGGAAAGCAGCACAACGAGCAAACCTGCGGGAGTGAAGGGAGCAGGTCACCCGAGCCTTGCGCTGACACGGCTACAAGCACCCCCAATCTGCTAACCTGGCTACCTCTCCTGGCTTTCAGCAGTTACTTTGTCCAGCTCCTGCAGCTGTGGGTTTCCAGTGATCTCACACAAAACATGCGGCCTCCCGATTTCACAATATATACATCTCACTGCCTCGTGCAGGGGCAGCGTCGATTTTAACAGCGCCCAAAGTAGATGTGATGCGGGCTGGGAGCACCCACACCCTCTTCAGCTGGGCCTGCTCATTTTTATAATCCTCAGGAAGAGGCTCTTTGCTCAATGTCACCCATTTGGTCTTTTCTCAAAGTGGGTAGTTTTTTGGAGCCAAATCACAACCAGGAAACTTAAGTGTCTTTACATTCTGCACCTGGGATTCATTTTCAGCCTCTGGACTTGCACCATGACAGCTCCTGGGAGGTTTGTCCACGTTTCATTTCTAGTGACATATCCTATTCTGCATTAAGAGGATTTCATACCCGCATACTGGGCACCAGGTCATGCCATAAACACCCCTCCAGCAGGGAGAGGAGTAGCTGTTGAGGGACAAGGTCATGCTGGCAAAGCCCTTGCACGCAGGCTGCTGGCACCCGCGCTGGGAGGGCACAAACAGTCCCGTGATGCCAGGAAGCAAACACACAGCATCCCCTGCGAGGACCGGATCTGGGTGAGGTTTTATAGGTACCGAGTGATGTTTGCCGAGAGCCTGATTTCCCTCTTCGGGTGGTACTAAACGAGCCATTTTTGCAGGTAATGCCAGATGCTTTACAATACCTACCTGGCTTATTTTTCCCGGATGGTGTGAGCCAGTCACACAGAGCAGAATAGGTAAGGAAATATATTGCAGAAGAGGAGCAATCCCTGCAGAGTAATGCAGAGCAGCCCTTGTAGAGACCCCTAAAACCTTCCTCCTTGGCGATCACCTTCAGACAGTGCAGGGACCCTCGGTACTTTGGTCTGGAAAGAGGCTGAGATGCCATGGAAGGATGGGGGTTCCGCTGAGTCTGCATGCGAACCTTAGCCACTTCACTAGGGGCCATGAACACAACCTGTAACAACACAGGATGGTATTTTAGCCCCTCACATTTCAACAGTTTTTGGATCTTCCTCCTGCAGATTCCTTGTCTCCCACCTTTCCAGACTAATATTAGCTGAAGCCAGCAAGTTCCAGCCTCTCTCCTCTGTCTGTGTTACATCCTACTGGGCAGCAGCAGGACACGCATGTGACCTGCACTGTGCAGGGTGGGAGGTGAGGCAGAAATCAACAGGGGATATTAAATACCTGTAGCAACTTGTTAAAACAGCTGGGCATGGAAAGGGGATGTCCTCAGCTACAAGGCAGCATACATCAAGACTCTTAGGTGTATCTGCATTTGGAACCAAGGCCATAAAGACTTATAAAAAATTAACCTGTGGTAACTAGAATTGTTGCCTGCTAGGAAACACCTAGAAACCTGACCATCTGGACTGCTCTGTAAGAGGATTGCCTGTGACCGGGCACACACTCCTGCCCAGCATGGCACTGGGCTGAGCTCTGCTGACTTCACAGAGCCTCACAGAAATCCATCTGCTGAGGGGAAACTGCTCCTGGATCCAGCCTCACCTCCCTGTCCTGGGATCACGCACGCTTGACAGACAGCATCACTTGTCAGTGACACCCCGTTGAGTTTTAAGTCCCATTTATTGCCCATTTCCACAGGATAACATGCTGGGCTTGTGCAGCCGCTGTCCAAACACCATCCTGTGCTTTGACACACGGAATTACTCTCTCTCGCATCAACGTACCATCAGAGCCCCTTGAAAAGTCTGCTGCCCAGGTTGTTTTTCATCCCTTTTTCTGCGTTTTCTGCCAAGACCCCATGTCATGCCTAATAGCGTGTTCTTAAGCGTTCGGCTGCCCTAAACACAACCCGGCACAAACCGCCTGGCAGGACTCAGCCATGCTGCAGAGCTGACCAGTGAGGGGGCCGTGCGGGCAGAGCATGACCCCAGCTGCAAAACAAACCCACCAGCCTTGTTTCAGGCTCCCCTGTGGCCTCCTGGACAGAAAACATTCCCTGCTTTTTTTCAGCTTCCTATGTTTGTGAACAAGATCCCTTGTTGTGCTCTCCCTTTTGGCTGTTTACCTACCCGGACAGCCCCGGCAGCACCTCCAGCAAGAGAAACATCCAGCTGGGACGGCTTCGCATCTGCAACCCCGTATCGCAGCTTGCAGATGGTGCAGAGGAAGTTTCTGTACGTGCCAAACGAAACAGAAGAAATCGCCGATACCATGAGGACTGATGCAGACACACCTTTGTAAAATCCCCACATCTAGTTGGAAACAAAGGAAAAAAGAACACTATTGACAGGGAATGGCATGGGAACGCATCTGCCTGAAAACACTGGCCACGCATTGCTGAGCCAAACTTCCTCCCATCTGAGAGCTCATTGGCTAAGCTGAATTTCACCCTGACCCTTCTCCCACCAAATGGCTGTGTGTAGCTGCTGCCCGTCCTCTCCAGACTGACAGGGCAGCTCTGCTTCCCTGAAAGGGCATCCCTAACTGGTATCAGCAATTCTGATAAGAGGTACCTACTTTTTCTGTCCTGTATGTTTCCTGAATGCAGTGCCAAATCCCATTGTAACGCCTCTCGGTCTGAATTCTCACCTAGAAATACAGGGACAACCTTAAAATGCAGGCATCAGATGAAAAAACAATTAAAAATTCAACAAATGCCATAGCAGCAAACTAGTTCATTAGCTATAAATGACATCCTCAAACAATTTACTTCTTTTTTTAAGAGAAAAACAGCATAAATGACATCCTCAATTTACTACTTCTTTTTTTAAGAGAAAAACAGTGCAACCAAATAAAGTAAAATATGTTGATGCAACAGAGATGAAAGCATTATCATGGGAGTAGTTTTCTAAAAAGGGAAAGTGGGGGGGAAAAGACTGTTTGTTTTCAGTCCCTAGTGAAGAAACAAAGCTCTGAGCCGTACCTTCACCGTGTCCAGCGGGTAACCCACTGCTGTGCTTAGACCACCTGAAACAGAGAGCGCGTTGGAGACGGTTAACGGCACACGCTGCGACAGACCCGGTTCCCCCATCGTGGAGAGTCATTAGGGGAGCAGCAGAAAAAGGCAGGTTCAGAGCCCTGCTGTTCCTAGCACCAGGCTTCCCCCCAGCACCAGCAATGACGCCGGAGCCAAGAACAACGGAGCAAAACGCACGGATTTCTCTGCGTGGCCAAGGCACGCGCAGAGAAGGAATCCGAGTGTCAGGAGGAATAACCCCACGGTGCAATTGGGCTGGGGGGAAACACGGCAAGCACTGCTGTGAGGAAGGCTCTGTGCATGCCGCCAGCTCTGGGCTCTGAGCAGCCCTCTGAAAAGGGACTCGGCAGGAAGGTTAAGGGATGACTTGTATGATATCACCTCTCGGCTTCGGTGGTACAGCATTTTTAGACTGTGACCAAGCACCCCCACATGAGGTGCAAAGCAAGCATCACCACTAACACAAGAGGTCTCTGATATAGTTTTGGTTCTCCATGCTTGATTTGGAAATATGAAGGAATAAAAGCAGCAGTCACAAGGACATTAACAAAAGAGGGGTGGTCCTCAGGCATTACAGGTTCTCAGCAGTCTGTCTTCCTTCTTGAAAGCAGAAGAGGTACTGCTGCTGCCTTCTGCATGCCAGGGACCAGACACACCCTGCCTGCACTTTACAACGCACATCCACAGCCCTGGGTGAGGAGTTAGGGTCCACAGCACCATGCTGGACTAAGCCCCTGAAGTGCATCTCCTCTGTGCACCGACTCCTGCTGCAGCAGCAGAGCAAGGAGCAAAAGCAAAGGCTGCTTGGCGCCCTGGCAGGCTGGTGTGACAGGGGGGCCAGGGGCTGCGTGCTGGCGTGGCATAGCCAGCGGCGTGCTCTGCAGTGAGACCACCCGCCCTCCGCTGCTCCGGGCTCAGCAGGATTTAGGGGCAGCGGGGGATTAGTGCCGGGTGTGCACAAAGCCAGCGTGGTCAGCAGCACGCTCCACATGCCAGCTGACCACGACTACCCCCGCCCGCGGTAGTGACGTCACGTCCAGCATGCCGGGGGGGGTTGTCCATCCTCTATCAACACCCAGGCTCATTTTGAGACCTTAGAACAGCCATTGGAGTTGGAAATTCATTAATACTATGAGACAAATTTACTGCCTTAATGCCAATAATTAGAGTGAAAGAGCTTGTCTTGGTTGCAGTAACAGAGAGATCACCCGCCTTTACCTCCGTGGCATTTCTCAGCTCTGATCTAAATGCATCTGTTGGCAGATACAACAGATGATAAAAGGTCTGACTAGGTAACTTCCTCCCAGTACATCAACTGCCCAGCCATCTGAGAGGAAATCAGGCTGGGTACAACGGAGCTGTATCCATGTGAATTATTTAGGCGGAGATCAAGCTCATAAAAGTGCTGAATGAGCCCTTCAGGGAGCCAGGCAGCCAAAGATACAGTGAATGTCTGGTAGCTCGGAGGTTAGAAACTGCCTCTTATTGAGTCCTTCTTAACAAAAAAAAAAAACCAACACTTAAAAATTATTAGTTGCTGTGGGCATTTCCCTAGGCATGTTCACCTCTGATTACACGCCTTCTTGGGAGCTCTGGAAAGCTCTACTACGTTTGGGAATAAAGCAGCAGTTGCTGGTACGAGTCACCATGACACAATCCCGAAGTGCACTACTCAGAGTAAAACAACTTCTTTGTAGAGAAATGAGGTTTGTTCTGCAAAAATCTCTATCAGATCTGCTATGAGATAAAAAGCAGTGGAGATGAAAAATGGGCCAAGAAGCCACCTTCTGTATTTTAAAAGCAAAATGAGGTCAGGCTGGAAGAGGGACAGCGAGGGGGAATACACAGGCAGAGTAATAAGGATTGAAGGAGCAATGCCTCTGGTCTGAGCAGAGAATGACAACGCACAAAATCACCTGGGGCCACCTGCAGTGCCCCAGATTCCCGGACATCAGCAGATTGCAACACAGACCCCTGCCAGACAGGGAAAAGCAGCAGCACATAAGTCACTGTCAGCCTGACAGTGCTGACCTCAGAGGTGTAGCACCCTGGCCCAAGCAGCCCATCCTAGCCGAGAAGATTTGGCATCATATCAGTTTCAGACTTCCTGAACCTTAGAGGCAGTAGCCATGAGCTGATGGGACACTGGTGACAAAGGGACACTGCATGCCTCACACACCTAAGCCCCAGCTTGTTCCACCAGCTGAGGAAGGTAGGAGCCTTGTCTCATACACGTCAGGGACCAAGGCTGATGTGGGTCAGTGTTTGACAAGAAGTGTCCTCCCTGCCAGAGAAATTGTCCTGTTCACACCTTAAGATACAGAGACGCCATCAGCATAGACAAAACCAGCCTAATTTCCATTGCTCCTCAGTCCTAAAGGCTCCCACTCACCTCAGGTCCAGCAAGGACCATACATCTCTACCTGGGAGGGGACCATAAGGGTAAATTTTTCACTGCTTCCACCCCAAACCAAACCTCTGAACAATCTCAGCCTGATATGAACTGTGCTCCTTAAGAGCCAAAGCACTCAGGGCAGTTCAGTTGTCAGAGCTGAGGAGCTCAGCCAAGTCCATCAAAGGCTGAGGAAGAAGGGCTCTGCACAGCGTCACACGATATAAATATCCTGGGACAAAGATAGCATGGCCCACACATGCCCCGTCTGCGCAGCAGAACTGAGCAGGGCCAGCAATGTATAGCATGCATACGGGAGAGGGAACCTGCGGGACTCCTGCTGAGTGACACTGCGCTGCCTGGGATGAAAACAAATGGCAAAAGCAGGTGAAAAATACTGTGTTTAGTGAGCCATTTTTTATGCCTAGTTTATCTGAGATGTTCTAGAGTATTGTGCAGAAGTTGTGGCATCCCCTACACACACACAGAGGGCAGGTCCAAAACTGGAATACTCACAGTCTGTTCCTGAGTCAGGCTACTTCGACCACGTAAGTGAAATAATTAGGGATCCTGTCAGGGTGGCCACCTCAATGGCAATCAGCAGAGATCAAGTGGTAGCCATACGGAGCCCACCAGGCTGCAACGACTCCGAGCTGTTGGCAAACGCCTGCCTGAGAGACCCTGGGAGAAGCAGGGATTGTGATCCATGTGTTGGAGGAGTAGAGAGCAACTTCCAAGGACCTTTACTTTGTGAAGATCTAGGAACATATGAAATGCCCTGTATCCTACACAAGCTGAACTCCATCCAGTAACGTGACCCTGACAGTGGCCAGCAGGAGCTGCTTTAGCTGTAAGAACAAGGAGACAGCATGTTTCCTCCATAGGTGGACTATCTTTTCTACCCTTGTGACTGGTGAGTAACCTTGCAGCAAGACATGAAGAAGCCTTAGCACGCTGCAGACCCTGCTGCTCTACTGCTGCTCCAGGGCAGTGCTGGGTGAACCTCAGCCTCCCCTTCACAAATCTTTACACCTGGCATGAGTCAAGTCATCCCCTCATCATCCACAGCCCTAATCATCAACACCCATCCCCACCCTTGGCCCAGGCTGCTGCTGTTGCAGGGCTAGGAAACACCCAGGGGATCATAGGAAAATTCAATTTGGAAGGAACCTCAGGAGGTCTCCAGTCCAACCTCCTGCTCAGCTTTATTGGCCAGGAAGAACATCCTTATAGATGAGCTGCTTTTGAGGACACTGATCCCCATTTGGGGGTTATTGAAGGCTTCCACAGTCACTAAGCATGTTTCTCACACACTCAAACAATTCGGGATCAAAACAGGTCACTGCTTCTTGGGCTGAAGATGCTAAGCTTGTCTCATGGCCACAGAAGCATTAGCTCAGAGGAGACGCCCAATATTTGTGCAGGTGCCTAAGCCAGGCTCAGTCATTACGTGGGATTCCAAAGGGCAGCATCTCTACCATTTTTCTGAGGTGCTCAAGCCATGCTTTCTCCAAAACACTCTGAAAACAGATCAAGGTCACAAGAATGTAATTTACAGAAACTCTGCTATTATATGCATTGTCTCTTGGCTTGTTTGTTGCACTTCAGCTCAGCTTATAGCTTCCTTGGGAACACAAAATCTGCTTCAGCTCTGATGAATACAGGCCACGAAATAAGCTCAGGACCAAAAACATCCCAGTTCTTGCAGCAAAGCTCCCCTACCCCTGGAAGCTGTCCCATGTCGGGGTAGGGACCGTGGCTCTGAAGCCCTGCACAGGTACCTCGCACATGCCTGTGTGCAAGCTCCCAGAGGGAACAGCATGCCAGAAAACACCCCTCTCTGCCAGTGAAAAGTTGTGTTATCCTCTGGGGAAAGCCCCAGGCTGGACACAGATGACAGGATGGAAAATCGTGCTCTCTGACATGCTGGGGTCAGTGAAGTCTGTGAAACAAGCAAAGAGATTTCTGGTCCCAGCTGGAGCTCCCCAGCCTGCATGCTCCCAGGCTGCGCCTGGTTCCAGAGCGCCCATGGGAGGCACTTGCTGCATGGCCGGGCAGCACACCATGCTGGTGCCCAGACAAAGGGGCACCACACAAATCACTGATTTGCCTGGGAGCAGGGGCGGGAGGCTGAGGAGAACGGCCACTTTGAAACCATGTTTTTCACTCTCCACGTTCCCTTGCAGAAGAACATTATCCTTAGGTGGCTCAGCTCCAACTGTGCCAACACAAGCATATAAACCCAAGCAGTGAATGCAGTCACCGCTGCCCCACCGTTAATGTGAAGGCTCAGAGGAGTTTTGGTGAATCCCTTTGGGATGGACATCCCCTTGCCAGCCCCAGCCAGAGCTCCCATCTCCACTGGGTGACCTGAAGTCAGAAAGGAAAGAGGAGAAGAAAGGCAAGCTGTCATGGAGGGGTTGGTTATATCCCCCTTTCCCAGGAAGGATGCTTCCCATGCAGGGTGCCCCAGCACCCCAGGAAGACCAACACCCCAACAACAGGCATCTCTGGGGCTGGAAGCTGCTGAGATGCCAAACCTTGCCCCCACTTGCACATTCTGGGGCTGCAGGGTAAAACTCATGGTGATCCTTCCCAGGAAATGCACATTGGTACCAGGACCACAGGCTTCTCCTGGTGAAAGAAACTCCCAAATTTCAACAGATCTCAAAGTGAGATCTGACATGCAGGCTTGGGCTGAGTGTCTAGGCATCCGGCAGGTTTACCTGGTCTTTCTGGCAGCAACAACCCCAGACTCTTGGTATTTGATACTCTGCTTAATCTGATGAGATTTCAGAAAAGAAATGAGACCAGTAACTATATTTTGTTGTTAAAAACAAAGCTGGGTTTGAGCAGCACATGCTCTAAAAATGTCTAGAATTAAATCACACTTTTCTCCTTCTACTTTTTTTATATATAACTAACCTACTTTCTCCCAGATCAAAGCCTGCGACGTAGCACGCCTGCACTGAAATCACCATCACAACTGAAAATACATCTTTACCTAATGCAAAGGTCATTCATTCAGACTCTCTCTGCTGTGGAAAGCCATGCCTCTACCCCCCCGGTCTCACAGACTGCATCCTCAGCCCCCCTGAGCCACAACCCCAACAGCCTGCCAGGCCCCCAGGCACCAGACACGGGAGGTTTTGCCGTCCAGCCAAGACTC
The DNA here is from genome assembly GCF_000690775.1 of Eurypyga helias. Classification (NCBI taxonomy): domain Eukaryota; kingdom Metazoa; phylum Chordata; class Aves; order Eurypygiformes; family Eurypygidae; genus Eurypyga; species Eurypyga helias. The sequence goes on from NW_010269300.1 coordinate 27,900, forward strand.
ACCAGTTTGTATTTGTATGCGACATACTCCACTTTGTCCTTCCTATCAGAGTTTTGCCCTGTCCCACTGCAATTAGACGGGAGGAGATTGCAGGGCAATGACCTCAGCCGACCCAATTGCAGCGCCGACTCTCCAGTAGCTCTATGAACCTGCTCTGGTGACATTTTCTGTTTAATAACGAACAATGCACTTTTAACGAGCAGCCCCCGTTGAAAGACTCTCAGCTCTTGCATTGAGAGCAGCGCTCAATGCCCGTTAGCTGAACTAGAAAGACACACAGCAATCTGCTTTCATCAACAAGCACTACTTTACGTATTTACCTCCAATGGCCCCAGCAATGAAATCCATCCAGACTGAGTCTGCTGCCTTAATCACCCTGATTAAGCGTTAGGGAGGTAGAAGAAGGGAGAATACCAGTTCGGTCTTTCCAGAGCCCCGCAGGTCCTTCTGAGACAGCGTGATTTGCAATATGAATCACCTTCCTCCTGTCTTCTCTTGCCTCTGGGGATCGTTAGCCTTGTGGATACTTGATGAGTTTGTACACTGGAGGCAGAGACGAGGAGCCTGGAGCCGTTCCAGGAACAGAGTGAATAAGTAATCCCGTGAGCCCTGCAACGCTGCGCCAGAGCCGCTGTTCCCAGTGCCTTTCTGCTTGGAAAATCACAAGGGGTGGCGCCTTGCAGGGTAACGCTGGCTGTGAAAGGGCCATTCCCTGTGGTACTTACTAACCTTGCACACTTGTTTGCCAGTGGACACTCGCCCTGCGCCACTGAGATGCCTCCTCCTCCCATGTCAGTCCACCCTTCCTCCTTCTGATGGAGCAGTCCTCTTTCTCATCAAGGAAAATCGCTTGTGCCCTTCCCCAAAAAAATGCCTTGGCTTTCCTAACCCATACAGCTGACCCTAAAGTTTTACCCAGATCCTCAGGAATTATTACCTACTGTATTGTATATACACATGGTGAAACCCAGAAATAAATCCAACGGTATACAAAGCTTTTGCTTCCCTTTCAGACAACTGGGTAGTTTTCCCAGCCTCTGGACTAGCTCTGCTTCTTCATTTCTTGCTCAGCCTCCCCAAACCCCTTTCCCATGTCAGCTCCTTCCTGAGTTCAGCGGCAGAGCAGGAATCACTATTGCTGCTGCCCATACTCCAGGGTTTTGCTGGCAGGGGAGGTGGATTGTGCCAGGAGTCTGGTCGAGCACCTAATTTTTCCTTCCTAATCAACACCCAGAACAGGGTGGTGAGCTCAGAAAGAGAAAAGCACAGAGAGAGACCTGCTGGTGAAGAACAATCAGAGCGCTAGAAAATGCCATATTGCCTATTTTTGCACAACAGCCCCGTACCAGAGGGCTGCCACATCTACACCAGAGAGGTTAAGTTTTGCCCAGAGTGAACCTGGAAACCAAAGTCCTGATGCAGTGAAGGGCTTGCCAAGTCATGACCTGAACCGTAGTCCTCTTCAAAGGTTTCCCCAGGTCACAGCCGAGGCACACTGGCAGCAAAGTGAAAAGAAAATTTCATGGTTGCTTGACCCAGGGGTTGGCTTCACAGAGGAACTGAGGACTTTAGTCCTCAGTGCTAAGTCTCCTGCAGATTTCAAAAGAACCTATTTCTTGCTGAAGTGCATATTTTGGATGGGTGATGTGTCAGTGACATCTAGTGCAGCTCAGTGTGAGAACTCAGAGTTTCTAGGAACTGAAAATTTTTAGCAACATTCTTCCCATTTCTTACACATCCTTCCCTGAACACCTCCTGCGCTGGAGGCAACAGTGTAACATCATGCAAGGACAGCAAAAACTTAAATCAGAAGTAAAATATTATCTAGAGAGATAGCAACGTAGGTGCTAAAACCCACCGGGTTATTCAGTAGCCCTTCCTTGTTACACCTGCTGACCATACAGGCGTTATTAACGGTTCATCAACAGTCTGTACGTGCCAAGTGCAAGGAAAGGTGCTGTGTCCACTTCTCCCGCCAGCTGTCCTTACAGGCCCCCTCCAGCAGCGAGACCAAATGTGGGACCTGCAATGTCAGCGACACTGGGGACAAGAACACAGCCCCCTGCAGAGGAGCAGCCTGGGAGAACAACAGACTCCTGGTTCCTGCAGTCACCTCTGCATTTGGGCCCACTGCTTAGACACCACTGTTTATTATTGCTTTTCTGGGAGCTGCTTCCAGGCACAGTGAAGGAATTTGTTATATTCCCAATATGAAACTGTCACCATGCGTTCCCTCCCATCCCGTGGCTGGGGGGTGTTGTGTGGGTGGAGACTTTTTTATGCATTGCAGTGGCTGGTGCAGTACCAGCAAGAAAATAGAGACTGGCTAGCATGTCACACTGGCTGACAGAAGTGTCAGGGCTAGTACGTATTTCCCGTGAAATGGCATAAAACCAAGCAAAATTTCTATGTCTTCTTTGGCTGAGCTGAACAGATCAAAGGGAAACTTCCTCGTGAAACCTTCTGAGATTGTAAAAAAAAAAAAAAAACACCCAAGAAAACCAATATGAAAACCTTCCTTTTGCAACAGAAAATTAACCCTTTTTTGTTTAACCATCATTCACACCAACGCTTCTGTCAAAATATCAGTTTATATAGCACCGGGCTGATTCCAGACTCAAGCACTGTGATAACCTTCTGACAGTGGTTTCGGTCATTCTGATGAAGCATACTGGGAGAAGTCATGTTTTCCACACACCTGGAATTGCCCTGTAAATAGAAGCTGTTCAGAAGGCAGGCATCCTAAAGAAGAATATTCTGGTGCTTGAGACATCGCACGTTGTTCCGTGAAGGTGTCGCTGGGGCAGCCGGCTCTGGAGGAATGCACACACAGAGCTACTTTGGAGTCCCTTGCCTCGAGGGGGGCTTAGCAGGGTAACACGGACCCCAAGCAAACCCAGTCGCTGCTGCTGTGGTCTCCAGTCCTTTGCTCGCGGTGTCTGGCCAGGACCACGCTGTGCTCATCAGCTGCGCCTGGCCTGCTCGGCACAGCAAGGGCAGACCCTTCGGGAAGAGGAGTCCCGTCCAAGCGTTGAAGTGTTCGCGTACGAGCAAGTGCAGAGGAAGGCGTGAAGGAAACCCGGTTGGAGAAATGAAACCTGTGTTGCTGTTGCTGTCACCTTCTGGCACGCCCTGAACAGTCCAGACCAACTCCCCGCTAAAGAGAGAGATCCCCAAGGCAGCGACACAGCCCCCCTTACCAGGAGTCCTCCTAGAGGTGTAGAGCCCATGGGGTCTCGCTCTGCTTCACACCTTCCTGAAGGAGCTTCCTCCTTCATCCCCTCCCCCCGGGTTTCAGAGGTACACCAGCTCTCAGCTACCAGCCTCAGTACACCAGAACCCAGCCCCCACAGTGTCACAGGTCAACAGAGGCAGCTCAAAAAATCCAGCCCAAAGAAATCCTGAATTACCAGGAAGATCTTCAAGATCAAATACACATTCCTGACACTCTTTGACATGAAGGACTGGCAGAGATCACTGCTAGTCCAGCTTGCAAAGAAACGCCATGGTCCACGTCTACGCAGGGATGAGCAAGTGCCTGGTCTCAACCCAGGTGGTTTTCCCAAATGTCCTGGAAATCTGACACCCGAAATGCTCGCTTGGAGCCTGCACCAGGGATGGCACTGCCCTAGAAACAACGTACATTCCTTTCCTCCGCTGGCAAACGGTTTAAGAGGGATTTGTTCAAAATGGGTGAATTCCACTGGGGATTTTGAGAAAGCAGAGCGTGGAAGGTGCTGTTGCACAAAAAGACAGATCTGACAATATGAAGCACTCCGCAGGAAATTATGAAACGAAGTGATGAAGAAGCAAGGAAGGCCTTCCTTTTGCACAGCGCGTGCTGGATGCAACGCTCCCGTTTGCTTCGCGGGAGGAGGCAGCTGCCTCCCGCCCAGGCGCAGAGAACGGCTCCACGGCTAAAGGGGCAGCGGGGTTACAGCACTGGTGCGAGCGTATGGAGCCAAAGCAAAGGTGGAGAGGGAGACTTAGGTAGGTAATCAATGTTAAGTAACATCTTTTAGGTGAGACGTGGAAGCAGGAGCATCCTTTTACCCCTCTCCTTCCAGAGATCACTCCCAGGACTTTACCAAGGCCATCCGTCCTGCAAAGCGAAAGAGAAGCCCCTGCAACCACCTGCTACCTCGTCGAGCCAGATTTGCCGACAAAAGGTTCCCGCCTCATTCCCTGCCGTAACCTGCTGCATTTTCTATTCCACTCAGGCCATACGATACCGCACTCACATGCCTATCCATTCATTACCATCCACTTTGTTTTAGAAAAATCCTTGGCTGAAGAGCCTGTTCAAACAGCGCTACCCTGCTACGTCACCAGGCTGTTTGCACATTGCAGAACAGGAAAGGGTGACACCAGCAGTGCTGAGCTGGCAGGGCCTGGCCCTTGGCTTGCGCAGTGGTGGGTGGAAAGGGGGGTGGAACCTCCCGGCTCCAGCTGTGTTATGGATTTTCAAATCAGAAGGTGTCTCACTGTCCTTTATCTCAGATACTAATGAAAAACTAATAATGCCAAGGACTCAAACATTCACAGCAGGAA
>NW_010269300.1:32479-41269 GCF_000690775.1 Eurypyga helias
AGGAAACCACTCTGAGCATCAGCAACTGCATCACTTTTAGCCAGATCAAGTGAGCAGTGATTCCACCTCCGGAAAGCTGATATAAGGCTGTCATGTTTCTACACACATTTTGAAGGAAAGGGAAAATAATATATTTCCAAGAAGACTGAAGATGATTACAGCAATTTAAGATGAATTTCTGGCTTTGGGCAGGTCACTCAGTCTCCCTGTACCTAATCTCATCAGCACAACTGCTGTGTGCCCACTGCCATGAAGTCACTGCACGGATTCAGACACTTCTCAGAGAGCCACCAGTCTCTGTTCAGGAGTAAATCATGGGGAAAGTGAAAGTAGCAACACGAGCGCCCACCCTACACAAACACCCACAGGAAAAAATATATAAAAAATGGCATTGCTCTCATCGTTTATTTAAACCCTGATCAATAAGAAAGCAGAAATGTGACAGTGCACCACCGCACTCAACTCCGGGATAGGATGTTATGCCAGCTGACATTGCTAGCGCTCTGGAAGGACTCCTGGCTGTGATGGAGGAAGGGGATGACAGGACTGTTACTGACTTTCCGATGGCATTTTGAGGCTCTTCCCAACCTCTTGCACGTTTTCTGCACTTTAATGAAGAGAAGGTCTCTTGTGAGACCCCACCTGGAGTGCAGCGTCCAGCTGTGGAGCCCTCATCATCGGAAGGATATCGACTGGTTGGAGCGAGTCCAGAGGAGGCCACGAAGATGCTCAGAGGGCGGGAGCACCTCTGCTATGGGGACAGGCTGAGAGAGTGGGGCTTGTTCAGCCTGGAGAAGAGAAGGCTCCTGGGAGACTTTATTGCCCCTTCCAATACCTGAAGGGGGCCTACAAGGAAGCTGGGGGGGACTCTTTACAAGGGTCTTTAGTGACAGGACAAGGGGTAATGGGTTTAAACTGAAAGTGGGGAGGTTTAGATTAGATATCAGCAAGAAATTCTTCATGGAGAGGGTGGGGAGGCACTGGAACAGGTTGCCCAGAGACGCTGTGGATGCCCCTTCCCTGGAAGTGTTCAAGGCCAGGCTGGCTGAGGCAATGAGCAACTTGGTCTAGTGGAGGATGTCCCTGCCCATGGCAGGGGGGGTGGAACTAGAGGATCTTTTAAGGTCCCTTCCAAACCAAACCGTTCTATGATTCTATGATTCTATGAAGGTGTAGTCAGTGACCTGGCTGCAGGCCTGGAGAGCCAGGAGGGGAGGGAGGCACTCACCTTTCCGGCATTCTCTTCTCCACCAAGCAATAATGTACTCTGTATTGGTCGTGATGATATGGATGTACAACCCTCAACCTTTCCAGGAGGGGTAGTTCAGGCATCAGGCAGTAAAATACAGCTGTCCTGGTAGGAACAGTGACAAGCCCCAGATCCATGGATGATGATGTCGCAGTACCAGTGCTCTCTCCAGAGTCTGCGTCTCTTAACTTTTCCTCCAATATTCTCAAACTGTGTCTCCCTCAGATCTCTGCTGTACACCAGTGAAAAATATATGAGATGCTGTATCATTTTGACAGCCTTCCTTCCCTTTCTGTCTAATTTGATGTGATTCAACAACCTCAGAGCCGCTTGGAAATTTGGAATAAAACTCAGCTCTAGAACTATAAAGCATTATTATTTAGGACTTTGATATCAGCTGCTAAAATCACGTGGGAAAGATTTTTATAAATGCACTTAACTGGCAAACCTGGCACCAATGAGTTCATAAAAGAGAACTTTTTCTAAATAGCAGCATTATTATGAGCTTATGTTAAGAGGGGATATATACAAAAGGATTTAAGACTTTTTATCTTGCAGAGCTGGAAAACAAGTGAAATTACACTGAATTAATTAATGCATTCAAGCAAAACCAAATCATCTCCCTTAAAAATTCTTCTACAAAGCAAGCTGAATGCCAGAGAAGATCCCCATATTGCTGGGGGCCAAAGAGCTACTGATGCCCATGCTAGCTCGATCAATACTAAATCAGGGATCTCTGCCATAAACCCTTGTCAGCAATGCACGCTGGCCCAGTGGAAATACAGACCCATTTCACCTGCAAGTGCTCAGTTCTGTGCCTCCAACGTTAACCTGACTTTTTCCATTGGCTTGAGCTGGGGAAAGATTGAGGTCCAAGCCAAAGGTTTCCGTGGCTTTTTCAGGACCACCCCCAGCATTAGCAAAGAATACCCAGATACCAGTACTAGCAGCACCGGTCTCTGAGTATCATGAAGTTCACAGCCCCACTTACGACTCTTGTCTTTCCCTGGCATTAGTTCAGGAGCCATATGAGCACCTATCTCACAGAGCACTTGGGAAGCTTCTGCTAAAGCACATTAGTCATGCTGCTAAGCCTGTTCTTTCAGCTTCTAAGAAATGGGTGCCTTTTCTGTAAGACTAATGCAACAACAAACATATTCCATATGAGAGCTGGAAGCACACGTATGACCCAGTAGGAAGCTGCCTTGAAGACAAGCCAAGATATTAAATATTTGTCTGTACATAAACATTAGCGGCATTGCCTCACAACATATTGCCACCTTTTTTGGCTATCTCCTCTCATTCATTACTGTCTGGTGCATCATACTGTGTGTCTACACTGTTGAATAACTTATCATTTAGATTCAGCTGGAGACCTGGTCTCCCAGTCGTTGACTTTGCATGTGGACTGTGCCAGAAGATTTCAAGTACACAGTGTTGAAAGTGTATTTGTATAGCTGTTGGCAGTGAAAAACCATTTGCCTCACAGAAACGTTCCTGTAAGAACAGGGTGGCTTAAAAACAAGACAGGAAGGAAGCAGAGGAGGTTCTCCTCCTAATTCTGCCTCCTGTTCCCCTAGGACAAATCAGTTTTACTAGTTCCCATATCTATGAAATGGCCATAACTGCATATTTATTTTACAGAAATAACCTGAGGCTTAGGTTATATTATCTGTGAATCCAGACTGGAAAAAGGCTATCAAGATGCCAGCTGCTGAGTTTTTATCATCCTTTTTTGAATGATTTCCCAACAGTTCTTGATCATTGTCACCAGTCACAAGTATATTTGTTGAGTGACTGAGTAATGTGCAGAGGGAGAGATGGGTAGAGCTACTGGGCTCATAGTTACTAATCCAGGTAGCTGGACTCAGTGCCCGCCCTGTTATCTCAACATGCCTCTTCGTGGTCTCTGGTATGTTAAAACTGTGCTGCCACACAGCTTAGCATTTGGGTTCTGCTGGAGACCTGCTCCCTGCATCGCCGACGCACGCACACGCAAACTCTTCTGGTCTTCTCCAGGAGAGGCCAGCAGCAAAGAAACTCACTCCACCTGCAGCAAACATAAGAGATCATGGTTCTCATAATATTCCCAGAACTTTGGACTCGGCTCCTTCCCGAAATACACATAAAACTCCCTTATCATGTCTTAGCCACCACAGGACTAGCACAGTCCAGACAATTAAGATGGGACTTATGAAGAGAGAAGAAAATACCCAGCATGGAGGTGTGTTTGTGTAGGTCTGCCCTCTCCAGCCTACTTGCTGACTGCTGAAAAGAAACATGACAAACAAGGAAAGGACTCAGCAGTTTAGTCAACAGAATTCAAAGTATATATGATCTTTGAAATTAAAGGTAATGCCAAGGAAATTACTTCAGATTAACATCTGTAGGCAGTTTTTCCTGATTTTTCAGTATGTTCATTTCTCATCTGTTTCTGGGGAAGCATACAGGGGGTGGGCTATGGAATAATATTTCAAACAAAGCACAAGACAACTGACTATGAACAGGGATGGATTCTTCCTCAGAGTGATCACAAATGTTGTTGACTGGTTTAAGTGCCGGTTATGCTTATGACGGTTATGTTCTTGCCTTCTCCAACAGACCAGTATATTCAAAACCAGTAACCCAAACTAAAATGCTCCTCCACAAACATGATACCAGGTGGAGCAGAGGCTGAAACAAACAGCAGAATCTGCTTAGACAGTTGTTTGCCTGTCATGGTTACCTTTGGAAGAAGAAGGCATCTCACATCCTGGGACTTCCTGAGGGATCACAAAGCCCCTGCCCATCACCAGATCTGTCAGCAAAGCAGCTCTGTTTCAACAGCGCTCGACTCTTGTACAAATGCATCAGTTACATCTCATGCTTTGAAACACCAGCCTTATCAAGGGATTTTATCAGGCTGGGAAGTTTCAACATTTGATGTACAGTACCTTTGAAGCCAGTGGGATAATAACATCAGAGAATACCCTAAAGCCACCCAAGGTCATAAAGTTAATGGATAATAAAGGCATCTAGTCTCCTGTGAATAATGCCGTAGCTGCTCTGTCTTTAAAGACAGCTGCATCCTGAGGGTCTGGAGTATCCTAATGACCTGACTCAGTAACATAACATTGGGTGGAGCAATGAGTACAACAAGTGGGGCAACAAATACAACAGTGCTTAGGAAAACAAGGAAAATGGACTCAAATATACACAAAGGGACTCAGGGAATTCACCTGGAGAATAATCTTTCCCAGGCGCTGGGTGTTTCCCCAGAGCAGCTCAGCTTCTAAGTTTTTCTTGTGTACTTAACATTGTGTCCCAATATTTCTCTCATCTCACCATTTGGGTTTATTTGTTGCTGCTTTATATGCTCAGCCATTTGGTGAAGCAGTAGCTGATCTGCTGATCTACTAGCTGATCTGCTCTGGGGACGTAGTAGCCTAGTTGTGCTGGACTGCAGTCACTGGAAAATGCAAGGTTTTCCTTGCAAGCAGCCTGCTTGTATAAATGTACTGTTCACACAGCTGCATACACATGGTCTAAATGCCACCTAGGAACACATCATAAACAGAGCACAGAGAGAAAGCTGCTGCCCCGAAGAGTCTTTGAAGAGTGATCCAGCGAGCCCAAGTAGGTGTTAGGAAGTAGAAGCCCAAAATCCAGTCCCAGCTCAAAGTAAAAGGAGACACTGATGCATTTTTCTGTGTGACATGATGAATACCAAAGTTGTGATGATACAGCAGTGCATTACCTTAGAAGATAAGGAAAGGGCTGAGGGCAGAAGGCTGTATGAAAGGAAATTCTCCTGCCAGGTAGTCCCAGAGCTTGCCAAGCCCCAGTGAAGCTCTGGAGAGCAAAGGGAAGACACCCTCCGCCTCCCCATCCACCACTCACCACATTCTAGTGAGACAGGTCTACTGGGATGGCCAATTGTCAATGCCAAATTGACAAGCAAACAGAAAAATTTTGAAACACCTGAGTCAACAGTGTCTGTTTTATTGTATGACATTGCCCCCAGAATTTCTACAGGTTCCTTTCCTACTTCACTCTGCTTTTTCCCTTTCACTTTGTGTTTCATTTACCTGCAGTGTTAATTCTGCCCTGCCTGCTTCTTTAGTCTCTTCCTTATTCTCTCTCCCTCCTCACTCTCCAAATTCCCTTTCCTGGGTTTCTGTTTGTGCTCACCTTCTCCCAGATCTTTCCTGGTTGCCATCGAGAGCAGCAGGCAGCTGACAGAGTCACTTCTTGCCACGAGAACATTTCCCAAGCTGCCGTCAGCTCTTTCTTTTCTGCTTTCTTTGACGGATGAGCCCATATTTCACCATCCAGCAGGGAAGCTAAATGTTCCCAAAGAAGAAGAAAGCAGGGAAAGCACAGCCCCTCACTCCAGCTCTCTAGGGGATGCATCCCAGCCAGTTGTAAACTATGTTTGGATCCGCCTCAGCAGAATAAAAGGAAAGGCGGTCACAGCCAAGCTGAATCTATGGAGCCTGAAGGGCACAAGTGCTCCCAACAGACATCTGAGTCACGCTCTGAGATGGAGGCATCACACGTCAAGAAAGCAGAAGCAAGATCAGACACAGCTTTTGAAGCTCTAGAAGCGAAAAGGAAGAACATTAAATTTGGGTTTCATTGAGTGTCAGGTTAGACTATCTAGAAGAACAGCCTAAGCGAAAAGGAAGAACATTAAATCTGGGTTTCATTGAGTGTCAGGTTAGATCTCCTCTCCAAAACTGTATCTGTACCACATATATAAGGCCCTGGATCAATAAGCAAAATGCTGGGCCTAAGTAATACAATCAAGTTGTAAGAAAGAGTTGTATGACTTCCATTATCACAAAGTTCCTATGAAGGCCACACACAAATACAACCACCTATGTTGACTCACTGTCCCCCACACATAAAAGCTTTATAAACTCCTCTACATGCAAACAACGTCGTGTCACAAGCGTAACTTGAACTGAAAATGAAACAAACCCACAAGCAAGACAAAATTAACAAAAGGGAGACTCCCCAGTGGGGCTAAAGCCATTGCTCATTCCTCAGCGAAGCAGCCCTTGAGATCTCAGGCTTTATACAAAGCCCTTGGTGTTCTCTGTGCTAAATTATAAAGCACTCCTCCACCCCTGTTGAGGTATGTGCCTGCTGCAGTGGGGTTCAGTAGCACTGAGTGCAACATTCAGTAGCCTTGAATAAAGCTTATTAGGAAAAGTTCAAGCATGCAGGAACAAGACAGGCCTTTGCAGATTGCAGCAACCTGGGAGGGGCTGCACAAACATCGACAGCAAGATTGGTATTCAAGTGATCTTGACAAACTGGAAAAACAATCTGGAAAAAGCAATTTAGCACGGACAGCTAGGAATGATTATGTAGAAAGAAACACTCAAGTACAATATAGGGAACATTGTGGCACACAGAGGGTCTACTGAAAAGAGTCTGGGGCACATCAGGTGTCATGAGTCAACAATATCATGTCATGTCATGTCATGTTATGTTATGTTATGCTCTTGCCTTATCTGATCTCATATTCAGAAATAAGGACAAGAGTAATCTCCCATTAGTCACTCAGCCAAGGCCTTGGGGGTCAGCTCAAGGCACTCTAGATCAGTTGAAGAAAGGGAGGTAAGAAGAATCAGAGATCAAAAGATAATAATCAATATAACTCCGGTAAGAGAAGACTAAGATTTGAACCTGCCATCAGATAACCTAAAAGGTGCCTGCAGAGAGAGAGGAAATAAATTGGTTTCCCTGTCCATTATGGATGAATATTAAAATTACAAACTACTACTGGTGGAGAAGGTAATTTCCCCGAGGCAGATTGCCTGAGAGATCAGAGAATTTGAATAACACATTAAAACCACTTTGGCCAGGAATGTTTTAGGCCAAGCTGATCCTTCCAGGGCTTGCACTAGAAGACAGATGCATAAAACATCTGGAGTTTCACCTGCAGAGCTGTGTGCATGGTCACAGTTCCTATTCTGCATGCCAGAGCGGACAAGAGTCCCAGAAAGTCACTTCTATATCTACTTCAAGAAAATTGTTAAAGAGAAAGGACTGATGGGGGTTTCCTGTCTGATGCCAAGGATGGGCTGCAGCTGTACAGGTTCTGCAGGGTCTAAGGTCCCTGTTAGGAGGTAGAACGGCATGTAATACAGCAGGACTGGGCAGCTCCCAAAGCCATGGGTGCTGCGGCAGAGGGCAGGGACAGCCCTCCTACCTGCTCTCTAATTCCAGCTGATCCTCCCCAGTGGGGACAGCTATGTGCGTCAGGGAATCTGGAGCATCCTGGGTGCTTGGTTTGACAGTGTCTAGAGGAACCCAACTGAGTGTCATGTTGGAAGATAACAGGGAAGGTCAAGAACTCATTGAATGCTTAGCATTTTCATCTTATCTGCTTATTAACGGTAATGATGGTCCAAGAGCTGCCAAATCTGGGACAGATTTTCAGGATTTGTTCTGTAGTAGTAGTTTCAGACCGCCTTGGAAACATCCTTGCCTTTGTTCATTTGTTTGTGTGTTTTCTTTGCTCAAAAAGTAAAAACTGGCTTGATTTTTAATATGTTATTCCACTGCAAGCTTTTATTGGCTTTATCTTGAGGTGCTACACCTAGAAACGCACTGCCATACCACAGAAAGCAATGAAAAAATTTTTAAAAAGGGTAAAAAGCCAGCTGCTTTTCCATTCTGCTTCTGGAACTTGCTTTCTAAAAGCTGACTTTGCAGGCCCTGAAGAGATCATGTTACTCTAAACAAAGCACAAATAGGCTACTTATTGTTCTAGGCCAGTGGTATCCCGCTTTCTCAGATATTGCCCACAGGAATAACAAGCAGCACAAACAGGGCTCTCTTTGGACACTGTCAACAGCTTGAGTTTCCCATTGGAAGGCTCTGGCATCAGGGCGCCTTGAAGCAAGGTAGTGTCAGTAGGAAAGCAGAGTTAATATTAAACGAGAAAAGCCTGCGGGGAGGGGAGAATTCTGTTCTGCAGGATGAAGCACAGCAGGGATGTGTAAGACTGAGATGCCATGCTCTGCCAAGCCCCATGGGCAGTGGGCTACTGATGTGTGGCCTTGACCATCAGTCATCAGACCCCCCCAACCCCCTCATACACTGAGCCACGGGGCAGCAGTTAGCACAGAGCCCACATCTGCTGGCACAGCCCGTTCCCTCTGCTCTGAGACACCACTGGTTATAGAATCATGGAATGGTTAGGGTTGGAAGGGACCTTAAAGACCATCCAGTTCCAACCCCCCTGCCATGGGCAGGGACACCTTCCACTAGACCAGGTTGCTCAGAGCCACATCCAGCCTGGCCTTGAACACTTCCAGGGATGGGGCATCCACAGCTTCTCTGGGCAACCTGCTCCAGTGCCTCACCACCCTCTCCGGGAAGAATTTCTTCCTGATATCTAACCTAAATCTACCCTCTTCTAGTTTAAACAGTTACTGTTAGTCCTGTCACTACAGGCCCTGGTAAAAAGTCTCACTCCATAAGCCCCATGAATATACTGGGAGGTGCTGTAAGGTCTCCCCGGAGCCTTCTCCAGGCTGCACACC
>NW_010269300.1:41464-41670 GCF_000690775.1 Eurypyga helias
CCTCGCGAACCACCCAAACCAACTCCAGAGCTACTGATGCTGCAGGAGGGATGCTCGGAACACACACACACACCCCCCAGCCATCTCCTCCCCAGCCTCCAAAACCCCTTTCTGCTTTCACTTCTGCTAAATTCTCCGGATGTAGTTGCAAAAAAGAAAGGAAGGGCTGGGGGGGGGGCGGAGCCTCGGAAAGGACACGCCGCTCC
>NW_010269301.1:0-32007 GCF_000690775.1 Eurypyga helias
TTAATGAAAAAATCCCCGGGGCGGAGAGATGCAGCCTCTCCTGCTCCAGTGCTCGGGCCTCGCCCTTCGGGGCTCGGGCCCCGGCGTCTAAAGTCCAAGCCCCAAATCGGTGCTGAGGCCTCTCCGTGCCCGAGTCCCTCGCAGGCGGCCGGGCTGCGCCTCAGGGCCTGCCCACGGCCTGCCCAGCGCAGGGGGTAGCGGGCTGGCTGCAGGCTGGCCGTATTTTCCGGTGGCAGGATGAACCTGGCTATTGGGGTGCCCGTTGGCATTCAGAGGGGTCACCTGGTGTCTGAACAGCTACCCCGTCCCGCTGGAATAAAAGTGATGCGGCTTTTGGACAGTAAATCTCCGCACGTTTAGTTTTGATAACGCCTAAAAAGGATGCCAGGCCTTGGAGACGCTCAGTGTGGCAGGCCTTTGTTAGCTGTTACCTGTTCAGAAAGACTGATTGCTTGGACCTGGTCATATACCTACGGAATTACATTCAGAAAGCACCCTATATAGAGTAAAACGGCCTTTTGTCAGACGCTGCCCCACATGCTTTTGCTATGAGGTCACTCAAGCCAGCAAAGAGTATAATGGTTTATCCTGGCTCCATGTTTCCAAGCCACGCCCTGGCACTTTGGGATGGAAAAGTATGTGCAGTGCTGTATTGTCTTGTCCAGTCCTTTCAGATCTTGTTGCCCCTTCTTGTTCCTACAATTTTGGAACCCCTTAGATTGAAAACTAGGTAATTAAAACTCAAAAATTGTTTCCAGCAGCCTATTTGCCCCTGAGTCACTGTGCTAATTTTTGTGCTTTTTCTGGTACGATGTCGTTCCAATGTTTTCCTCTTGCTGTTGCTGGGCAGAAAATCTATACAAGCTACAAGCTAAGCTGACTGACTGCAGAGTGAACGAGCTATAAAAGTGTAATTCAAAAGATACAATCGTAGGTATAGGGAATTAAATTTTATGGTTACAACAAAACAAAGCCTTGGCAAAAGCAGGCAAACTACATTTATTAAAACCCCACATTTTTAAGTCGGCAATAATTTTAACAGTTATTTCATGTGCTTACAGTAATATAAAAGCACATCTGAAATGGAGGCTTTCTAGCAGAGGTTTTAGCCATCTGTAACTTACAGCTTGCACAATGCGAACCGTAAGGGTTTCAGCACGGCGTAGATCGGAGCCTCTCTGCTATCCCTTGCCTAGGCATAAGCTGAACCAGCTGGGAGAATCGTCCCAGCTCTATGGAAGAGGCTGTATGATTCTGTCTGCTCGCTGCCCTCGTTGTGAAGAGCACAATCGCCACATGATGGGTCTCATTGCAGATCACCATCCCTTTAAACCTCTACTTTCAGGCTCTTTTAAGCCCTTTCTCACCATATGCTTTCTGCATCTTGGGATCTACTGCTGATTCATAAAGCCACCTTTAATGCCTAGCTGTTCAGTTTGCATTTTTTTTGGCATGGTATATTATCTGCAGCGCATCAAACTATTTGCTGGCAGAAAAGCACCTTGGATTTCTGGTTAGTCTCTGTTTTCTTTTCTTTCCACAGGGCTTTTAATCCTTCTGAAGTTTGAGAAACGCTGACTTGGAGGAGCTCTTCGCAGGACACACAGCAGCAGATGGATGTGCAGCACAGGGAGCAAACAGATCAGTTTAAGCAGATCAATGGAAAAGACCGAGGGACAGAAAGTGGCCCAGGGAATGTGTCTGCCAGTGCGAGGCACTGAATGGTAAACTTCCTACCATTATGGAGCGCAGAGCCCATCGAGACTGAATCTTAGATGGGACAAGTTTATGTGCAGTCATCAGTACAGCGGGAAAACTGGAGAGAAAGAAGCGGCTGAATCTCAAGAAAGCCAGGGAGTGGAAGTGAAGGTTCAAACCACAAGCGCTTGAGGTTAGTGTCTATACCATCTGCAGGGCGGGCTGCAAAAAGGCACATTTCTGAACCATGCAGTGAAGTCACAGCCCCCTAAGTGCCAACTGCCATTATGATTAGAATTTCAGAATCATGACCACTTAAATTACTGTTGTGAAGGATATTGCATGCAAGTGGAGTGGTTTCCTTTTTCAACTGAAGCCAAACTGACAGCGTTTCATTAACCTCTTTTCCCTCCTCCCACTCCTCCTCTTTACCCTGCAGTGTGATCTACTACCACAGCATGGATGATGGAAGCTTAGCTCAAAAAACAGCTGGATACGTTCATGAAACAAAAATGCATCATGAGCATGATAAAGGGGGTATTTTGAGGTGTCTTCTCTGTTCTTCTACTCTGCTTTAGGTATCCTCTCTTGGCCTCTGAGGCAAGACACTGAGTTAGGCGGTGTTCTACTCTTTCTGGTGCACATTTTCTTATACTCTTATATTCACTCAATCCTGCCAATTTATTGGCATTTGGGCTGTTGGTACTCTCATTGTTTTGGGCTCAGTGTTGGTCATCCTGGATCCATAAAATGATGCAGTGTTACCACTATGGCGTAGTTAATATGTGCCAGAAGTGCAAGGCTACACATTGGCAACTGAATTACTGGCAAGTGTGTCACGAATTATCTCTAGAGTCACACAGCCATCATTGAAGTGACACTGGAATTCTGAGCAAGTGCCTATTCTGCTAAACAAACCATTCACTGGTAAGAACCTTAGCCACTGGACCCAGGAGTAATCCTTCTGGCTGTGGGGGAAGAGACAACACAAATCACAATTACCTCAGCTATTATGTTGACAGGACGGAAGGGAGGAAGGGGCTTCCATAGAGGGATCCAAGGAGGACAGGCAAATTCCTCACCATCTTTGGCTTGATCATCCACAGATGGTAGGATGCAGGCTCTGGAGTGACCTCCCATTTCATCCACTCCGCTTCAGCACTGAATATGGTTTCAAAATTCAAGAAATACGGTCCTTGTACTGTACAGCACCATGTACTTTCAAGGCAGGTTTAGCTAAAATCCACCCACAAATACATGAGTCATTACTCAGAAGCACACTCCAGTGTAGACTTACCCTGAGTCACTTCTATCTCAGAAGCTTATAAATATTTAGTTAGCCACTTAGCTTTTAATTTAGAGGAACAACAAAGATTCATTAGACAAATCTCCAGAATTATCTTTCACTAAGAAGCTTCTTCAATACTTCCACTCTCGCAAGTTCCTTTTCACTTCTGTACCACTCAGAATTATTTGATACTTAAACCCACAAAACCCATACTTGAACTAAGAAAGAATTTCCCCTGATTCTAGACCTCCTGTAATTAATTTCATCTATTTCAAATACCAGCTTTGCTCATTGCAAGAATATATTTTTATTGTAGCAATAGCTGGCGAATGCTAATAAAGACATGACTCTCCTGAGGCAGAGTGGCATGCAGCTCTTCCTAAAGACCACTGTCAAATTTTGCTGGTCCAGCAGATTGCGCTGGAGTCAGTGGAGATGTACCTGGACACATAAAGATAAGAATGGTAATATTTAGGGATATAGCATTAGGAAAACCAAATTGTTATTATTTTATAAAATCATAAATCTGTTGTTATGACTACAAGTATTTGAGGTAAAAATATTTGTTATATAAAAATGGGATTCTTGAGTTTACATGTCTCCAATTAACAGATTCAACCAGAAGCTGGTGATTGCTTTACAGACCATCTTTCAGTGCAGACTGCTTACACACTTGTGGAGGCCATTGGACCACAGCCTGGGCAGCACACCTCTCCAGCAGAGCCACTCGAACCCTGTAACTAGAAGGTAATCAGCAAAGATGAAAACCAGGTTGGCTTGATGCTTGCTTTCTTCGCCTTGATCAGCAGTGCTTTTTCTGTTTGCTGTTTTGGTTGATTGATTTTTGTTCCAGTAACACACACACGCAGATGCCACATACATGTGGGTTTAGATTTTGGTAAAGCAAAATATCTATTCATGTCTTCGCTGTACTACAGAAAAAACCAGTGTATCATCCTCTATACAATAGGGACAATAGGTTCCTCTTTTCTACAGTCTGAGTAATTTGCATCCTCACCAACAGGGCAATTGTTGGTTCCAGAAGAACATGCGGCTAGTTGCAGAACTAATGCCTGTCAGAAGAACGCAGACTTAGGTAGACTTGGCAGTGGGACAAAGGAAAAGACTTTATAAGGCTGAGTCAACAGAATAATTCTTGTGGCCTCAATATAGGTGATGGTAGGAGCAGAGCGTTCCCTAAGAGAGGTATGCAAATGCAAAAGCAGAAAGCAACCGGAACTTTATCTCATTTTGGGTGCTTTTCTGTAAAATGTCTGATGTGGAAGGTGGGTCAAAACACTACACAACAATCAACATTATATTAGGGTATTTGCAAAGTCTACGATATGAGACATGTCTACTTAGTTTAAAAAACAGAGATGATTTTAAAAACTGGAGGTGATTTTTTTTTCTGTTTTGCACTCAAAGGATAAATTAACATTCTGAAAACTGTTTTGTGGAGGACTCACAATTATGTAAGGTTTTAGAATGCTAAGTTTTGTAAAGTGGATATAATACGGATATGAGTTGGTTTGAAATACAGTCGCCTTGCGGACCTAGCTGCCTGTTATGTTTTCATGTGCTTGATTAGAATGACTGCCTGACTTGGGCCATCTGGGAATTCTGCCTCACTGTTGTATATTGATTGGATTTTAAAGGGATTTTTCACCTGGGGAATTGATCAGAAAATTATCTGTTTAGTTCCGTATGAATATGTATTCCACTTTGCCATCATATGCAGCAGTCATGAGGTCAGAAACACAGGCCATTTCTTCCTTTTCAGGACTTTCCTAAATCTGTTATTTACAGTACAGAACCATTTTGTTACATTTTTGTGTGCTGGTTTTGACTGGGATAGTTCATTCTCTTCACAATAGCTAGAATGAAGCTCTGTTTTGGATTTGTGCTGAGAAGAATGTTGATTACGCTGGTGTTTTGGTTGTTCCCAAGCAATATTTACACTAAGCCAAGGACTTCTTCAGTTTCTCATACTGCACCTGTGTGCCCAGCTTATTCTCTACCAGCTGACCCAAACTGACCAAAGGGATTTCGTGCCGTAAGACGTCATGCCCCGTATATGAGGTGGGGAGGAAGTGACCAGAAGGGGAATCGCTGCTCAAGGACTGGCAGGGTATCGGTTGGTGGGTGGGGAGTGATTGTATGACTTTGGGTATTTTGTTGTTGTTTTCCTTTTCATTACATATCATCATCATCATTTTATTTCAATTGATAAACTGGTTTTATCTCAACCCATGAGTTTTCTTAACTTTTTTCCTCTGATCCTCTCCCCATCCCCCTGGAGGAGGGGGGAGGTGAGTGAGCGGGTGTGTGGTGCTTAGTTGCTGGCTGGGGTTAAACCATGACAGTTTGCTATACCTTTTCATTTATCCTGTCTTTAACCTTGGCCTTATAAAAAATGAATGGAAGTCCCTGTCCCTAGGAGCCTACACATTTAGTGTAGATTCAGACAAAATCAGATACTTCTACATCTCATAAAAACCATCTCTTAACTGCATCACTATTACAGACTAATACAGCGGGAGATGTTAAACATTTCTAATGATGCCACACGTATTAAAATACGTCATCTGCATCCCCTTGTGATTTTAATGTCATAGCAGAAAAAATGAATGCAGTGATGGCCTAGGTACCAGAAAGTCACTCAGTAGCACAGTTCTGCCAGCTTTCTTACGTACTTGTGATCGCTAGCTACACCCCTCTGCAGCTGGAATAAGCGTTAAACATCAAAAAAGAATGTGTGGGTGCTGAGAATCAGTAAGGCCTCAATGTTTACAAATAAACATAATTCCTGAACACGTATCAAGATCTGAAAATATGGATCTGTCTACTGATTCCATGTCTTCTTGTAATTTATTCTTTTAATTTTTAACCTTTTTTTCTTTCATTTTCTCTGAGGTGTTTGTAGGAGAGGAAACGAAGTACCAGTGGTATTTCCTTCAGTAGAAATAGAATTAATGATGTCTGTTTAGGTAAATCCCTTCCTATTTTGCCCTACGGCTCTGTGCAGTCCAGGCCTTCTTGCGTTTTGGCTGCTCTGGCACAGGTCCCTCCCAGTGCAGGAAGTCATTCTTTTTCTCATTTTTGGAAAGAAAAGCCCAGTATGTGTACAAGATCACACGTCTTTTTTAACTGCAGTAGTAGTATGAGGGGGCAAAGTTTGCATCGCAGCTTTCTCTGCTTTTAGCATTGTTCATTTCTGAGCCTTTTCCAAAAACAGCCACAATCTTTAGAACCAGACTTCAACCTTGCTTCCCTGGCATATGAGATTTCAAGTCAAGCTCCTCTGCTGTTACTTTAGAAGAACAAGTTCAGTTTCTTCATATCTTTGCTCTTAACAGGCCACCTGTAGGTCAAGTGTGCAGCATTTCACTTTGGAGGGGTAGTAGAGAACCTCTCGTAGCTTTTCAGCGACATCTCGTGGCATCATGGACCTGGAATCGCATCAGAGATTCCTCTTCTAAGGTGGAGAAGGTCTCATGTGGATTAAAAGTCAAATATTTTGTTAACAAGCACTTTTACTATATAAAAATATTTTCTTTTTCCCTTATGATCTATGGACAATCTACATTAAAAAAATCACAATAGTTTAATCTACTGTAAAACATTTTTTCTGGTGTCATTAATCTGAGGAGTTACATGTTAAAATAACAGGTAAAAGTATTTCAAACAGAATATGATTTTTTACATTGACAATTGCGTTTCATCCAAAATCTGAAAAAGTAAACATTTACATCACTAAATTCAATGTAAAACTCTCTGAACTGTCTTACTGAGTTTTAAAGCCATGAAAAATGGTAGAAAACTTAATTAAGAGAACAGAAGTTAACACTTTTTGAAATGAGCTGAGACCAAGTGAACAGCAAACTAATTGCCAGACCAAGATTGGTATTGCTGTCATACATCTTTTAGACAGTCTTATGGAGTTATATTTAAACTTTCCAAGTTCAGGTTGTAATTTTGCTGGTTTTTAACACTAGTGAGTATTCAGTGAGTTGTTCCTTATATGAAAAATACCCATAGATGATGCATAAGAAAAAAGTCAAAATCCTGGGAAAGACTCCCGCTGTGTCACCAGATCACAGGTGTGAAGGTCAGCACTTGGCTTAGGAGGGGATTACTTCAGGGACTGTCTGCGATAGGGGTGTGTTTTGCTGCACAGCACACCCCGCTTGGGCCTTACTGGGTTGTAACGATCAACCCTAAAATCATCCACCCCAGTTCCAGTATTTGGAGTTATGTACAGAGCCCAAAGCTGCCGTAACTGGAGTCAGCAGCAGTTTTCAGTGAAAGCAGAATCAGGCTCCGCTCCTTGTACAGGCAGACTTCCCTAGTTCAGAGAAGGAACACTACAGATACTCGCACTTCTTCTCAAGTTTTGACAGCAAAGTGAGATGAACATCTTAACCTCCTGTTGCACACATCTAAGCACATATTATCTAGTGCCCACATATACCAAAGATATAAAATAATTTATTTCAGGCCAAAGTAAAAGAGCAAGAGCCCACAGTCGGTGAGAATACTCCCTCTCCTGTGTTTAGCCACTCACCGTCTAAACAGCAACGTGCCTCTTGGGTTTTAAGTACTCGAGGCCACACAAACTAAGGGGAGAGAATCTAAAGTAACAAGATACAGTAGATCCACAATTTATCAAGTCTCAATTTACAGGGATTAATTTTATCAAAAATATTTGTGCGTCCTTTGGAGTAAAGAAGTGTTCTTGCAAAGAGGGTGGAAGACGGCACTGTGACGTACTGACTTCCAAAGCCTAGGTGGAAGAGCAGTGTGTGACCCAAGCCCTAAAGAAGGGACAAAGGTAATTCACACAGAAATCACAATAAAATGCTGGGGGTTTATCCCTAGCTAAAACCTCTGTTTTGTGGTTCTTGTTTGCTGTGAGGTAATGAATCATCAGTACCAGAGGTAAGGGTAAACCGTATTTTCGCAGAGAAAAGTGAGCTTTCAGGCTAACATTGATGACCTCTTCCAAAATGAAGAGCACCAGGTGTGCTGCTGAGTGACGGGCTTTCCATGGCTGGCCCAGGGGAGCTGAGGGAAGGGTGCTGCGGCGGAGGTTGCCAGGACCTGGGTGGCTTTGACCCCACTGCCTGCAGGAATGTGACTGTCCTAGTGACTGGTCTTCACAGCAGAGTCTGCTGATGCTTACTCCTAACTTCAGCTCAGCTGTGCAATCAGGCAAAGCAAACACAAACCCCGTTGATAAGATTGTCTCGGAATAACTAAAACTGCTGTTACACATGGTATTTTCGTGTCCAGGGTTTAATCTGTGTAGCTCATCTATGCCCAGTCTACCCTTCACAGGCACTTGGAAAGGCTTAGTTCTAGAATAGCAATGGAATTAATACAAATTGCTGAGTCTAGGGTACATTTCTCTATATTCTGCAGGTAATTCCGTACTCTCCCAATGAATTCTGTATTAATTTTCTGTACACATATTGTTCAACAGAAGCAGAAGTCAGCTATGTGTGGAAGCTGTAACTTTTCCCTGTAGTCTCTCAGCAGGAGACAGACGGGGCACTCTGAGTGTCTGACGGATTTAAGTGATCGCCCCGGACTTTAATGAAAAATTAAATCTACCTGTTAACTGTATTGGTATTCTTTTCAGTTAATTGCACTTGGAAGTAATTGCATTAACATGTAGGTGCATTTTTTAATGCCTTCCAGATAACCTCACTTCCTCACGACGCATTTGCGCCTTAGTTCATTCAGCCCTGGTGGCACAGTTTTTGGGCTGTAGCTGTCTTCTCTGCAACTAGAGGTTCCTGTGTTCTTAAAAGCATCCTGTGTCCTGGACTGGGCTCAACTTTTCTGAAAAGTGATCATTTGGAAGTCCACCTGAGATCCAGCTGTGTCACATGGGTTTTCCCTGCTTTCTGAAACAATCTGTTCCACTGCTTTGGAAGTTTCCGGGTCCTGAGAGCAGGGACTATCCAGTGTATCACCACTGCTATTGCAGTGGAGAGGGGAGGCTATGTCGGAGGGCTGATCGGAGGGTTTGCCTGGAGCAGGTGGCAGGGGCATGGATAGGGGAAGATTCATCATGTAGAACACATTGCCCAGACGTCGGGAAACCTGTAAAAAACGCACAAAAGCACAATTGCAGCAATTTCTTCTTGAGATAGTGTTAAAACCATCAAACATCAAGGCTGACTGTCGTGTAGCAACGCCAGGGACATCCAGGAGATGCCAACCATCTCAAAGGGTTATCAGTGGTCAGCAAAAGTGAAAACAATCTCTTCCATTTTCCCTCTCTCATCTTTTTCTAGATGAGAAATCAAACTTGTGATTTGCAAGTTCTTGGGGAAGGAGCTTGGCAACACTCAGCCTGGGAAATGGCCCAGTGTGCTTGGCCTGACAGCAGGCTCCTCTTACTCCATAGGTGCTGTAGCACCCATGGGACAGAGGGGAGGCAAACTGCCAGCCAGGAGCAGGAAGGTGGTTTTAATGAGTGGAGTGAGAGAGAACAAGGGGTTAAAGAAAAGGAAAAGAACCAGACAACAACACAAACACATGGAGAGTTGATACTACTGGATGAAATTAAGAGCAGAAAACTTTAAACATAGAGGGACAGCCTGTCGGTGAAACAGGTACAATTATATTCCCAGAAAGGCTGTAGAAACCTCTACTTGCTATGTCTGAAAAGCCAGGTTGGAACAAAAGCAAGTATGTACCAGTCCTTACCAGCTGGGAAGGGAAAAGAGGAGTGAAACAGTTAATTTGTCAAACATGTCTTTTCCATTTCCAACCTCAGCCGAGTCTCCAGTGTTGTTGTATCCTGACTCCACTGTGTCTCTCAAACTGTCAGTCCTAACCTCCTCTTGCTGTCTTCCTGCATGCTTTTGTAACACGCAGAGAAGCAAAAGCAGACTATGCTGGAGTAACTCTTTTCTCCAAGTATTATGGTAGTTACCTTATCAGTGAGAAAAAATGTGTTTAGTTAGAAAAATTGGCATCCTGTTGGTTTCTGACTCTCGTGACTTGCCATAGAATCACTGAACGGTTTTGGTTGGAAGGGACCTTAAAGACCATCTAGCTCCAAACCCACTGCCATGGGCAGGGACACCTTCCACTAGAAGGCATACATTTAATTCCATCTTGGCATACCTTTAATGATCATACCTGAGAGCGGATTTTCAATGCTGGTCCGAGTTTTAATCCCATTGTATCCAGGAGGTGTTCCTCTGTTAGCAGCGGGAGGGTTTCTCCATCAATAGCATGGTCCTTAAAGATCTTAGGAAATGGAAAAAACACATCAGGGTGTGCTAAAACAGACCTCACAGGTTATTTTTTTATGCTTAATCCAGAGACATAGACAATAAAAGGAGGAAATAATGATTTTACTCGTTTATCATCTTCTTTATCTCCTAACTGCAGCATAAGGTTGCTTGTTCAGCTGTGGTGGATGGCAGCAGATTTGCCTGGAGTTAATCCACTCGTTCTTGGCAAGTGGGAACTTTCTAATGTTGCAGCATTATTTGTTTGGGGTTTTTTTAAGCCTGCTACCAATGAAAGAATTGTGTTGATCTTATTAAGGCTTTACTGGGAATATACAGGATTTCAACCTCTTTGTTTTCATTGCTAATGATACTTCATTTTTCAAATGGAATGATGCCTGTAAGAGCACAGGGGCAGTAGGTGGGTTATACCAATATCCAAGAATGCAAAATTGCTTTAATCCCCATAAAAATTGTGCAGGGCAATTGGAGTGAAAAAAATTAACATACTTTTCTTATATTATTGTTTGGTGCTGGTCCCCCTGGTATGTGCCATGGTGAATGACACCAGATCGCAGCGCATGCAGCCTCTCAGAGCAGGGACTGGCTTTCCCTCTGAGAAGCAAGAGGCTTCATATGTTCAAGCACAATGAAAACTACTATGTTTGTAACTCTGTGACAACCAGTTAACCTCTAACATTTACACATGTGATGACTTTTAAATCTAAATGGTCCTAGAGACCTGAAAATGGGATGAATGTTTATAATCACCTGGGCATAATCTGAACAGCCCGGGAGGCTAACGATGAAGTTGTATACATCATCGACAGTCCACTTGCGAATGTCTTCAATGGAAGAAATGTCTTCTCCATTCAGGATCAGGCCATGTGCTCCTTTGAGGAGGAAACACAAATGTTATGTTTGTAGAACTATGCTGGCAAATCAATAGGAAATGGTTGTTAACATGAGAATATTTACACTTCTCCAGAACCTAATATATACACGGCAGTGTGTACTCACAGGCAGATACAGGAGTCCCAGACCCCAAAAACACCAGTCAGCAGTAGCTGATTCTGGAGGGTTTTCTTTTGGTGACTTCTTTAGTTTCCTGCTGGCACTGTAAGTACCAGTCACTACACATAAAAATCATACTGCAGTGTTTTCTCTGATGAGTACATTATGCAATGCTTTAGATTCTTTAGACTTTACTGTTGTTTTAAGTTGACTAATAGTTCGGTAGAGCAGAAGCAAGCCTTTGCTAGCCCATAGTGCCTCCCGTGAGTTAGCAGGACATACAGAAAAGTTATGGGCAGAAGCGTGTGCTGGTTCCAGACCATAGGCATTTGTTTCATTCCATAATGCATCAAGCCGAGGGGGCAGTGTCACTAGTCGCGCTGGCAGCCGGCGAGGTGGGGGGAAGTTTGCGAGGTGCGCAGTTTTTGCGAGGAGTGAAAGTGGGCCACGAGAGGCACAACCCGGAAGGTGTGTGGGGGTTGGCTAGGAGATTCCTGCCGGCAGGGTGGGCTCAGGAAGAGTGATTAGCAGAGAAGGAGCGTCTTTTGTCAGAGAATTGATCTAGAGGAGTGGTGGAAGTCTCTTTCTCCCTGCTCTTGTCTCCTGGGCTGAGGGAGGGGGGTTTTCTCTCTATTCAGATTTCTTTGCCTTGCTGTTTTTGGAACCTGGCTGTGTCAGTCCATGGGTGCTGAGATCCTGTATCATATGTTCTATTTTTCTGGGTTTTTTTAATTACTTATTAGCAGTAGTATTGTTAGTAAATCCATAAGTTTCATTTATATTATTAAACAATTCTTATCCCAACTTCTATGATCTTCCCTTGTTTTTCCTCCAACTCTTCCTCACTGGGAAGGGGGGCCAGGAGGTGGAGTGGTAGAGCGACTGGTGGTGCTTAAATGCCAGATAGGGCTAAACCATAACAAAGAGAGAGACTAGCTCACAGTTTCACTCAGCAATTTTGTTTATTTTAACTGAAATTCCTTTTGCAGACAGGAACTGAATACTTCATGTGCATGCTAGGGACACGGTTTAGTGGTGGACTTGGCAGTGTTAGGTTTACAGTTGGACTCAGTGATCTTAAAGGCCTTTTCCAACCTAACGGATTCTATGATTCTATGACTGTGATTATGTATTTTTCAGTGATACAGTGTGTCTTTGGTAGATGATCCTGGACAGACACCCCAGCCAGTTCTTATTTCAGGTAGTAGGAAGCTTTGGAGCGCTCATCCACTGGCACTGCTGCATTTAACAAGGGCTGCAAAGCTTTAGAAACATCGATTCTTGCACAGTGGCTGGAGAGGCCTGTATCTTATGCTCTGTTCTTGGGGAGGTCAAGTCTCGGGGATAGGTTTGTTCCTAAATGAGTGCAGCTTCTAAGGGCATTCCCTGTTCTGTTCAACAAGGGTGTTGTCCCCAGGGACTGATACAAACACAGGATGACAGTGTTCAAGGCCAGGCTGGATGGGGCTTGGAGCAACCTGCTCTAGCGGAAGGTGTCCCTGCCCATGGGTGGAACTAGATGATCTTTAAGCTCCTTTCCAACCCAAACCATTCTGTGATTCAATGAATCTGTGACATCCTGCAGTGGTCTAGCACATGGCACAGAGAACCGAAACAGTCAGTAGGCTGTTCTGTGTCTTTTTGCTGTGCAATAGCATTGTCCTGCAAAGTAAAGCACCGCTACCTAAGATGCTGATACCTCCATTATGCCAGCAAGCAGTACAGTCTGCAGGTAGCAAAACCCACCCTTCGCCTTTGCTGACATGGATTTCCCAAGGAATTACTATTTGCAGCATATGAATTCCATGTTTAGTTGCCATGACTCTATCATACCAAGAATTTGCTTCAAATGGGAAGAAATAAAAGGGCAAATCAATACAAATAAATAATATCAACATGCCACTCTAACTGTAATCTGGAGACTTGACAAACCTGAAGGCAACAATGGGTTGCTGGGTACTGGGAATCCATATGGTAATGCTGAGAATGGGATTGCAGAAGGGTACATGTACTTGTCATCAAAAGCAGTGCAGGAGCTATTAGATTCCTTCTCATTTGTGTTGCTGCAGCTGTTGGTTTCATTAGAAATTTCATGAGTAGCACAGTTTTTTCTCAAGCCTTGTTCAAACTCTTTACAGTTTTTGGCAACTGCAGATGGCTCGGCCTGGTTTTTGCTTTGTTCATGTTTGTTTGGTGTCTCCACCTCTGCTTCTTTCTTGTCTTCTTTCTCATCATCCGCTGCAGCTGAAGCAGAGTCCGTAGCTTTGTCGTCAGCTTGGTTCTTTGTGCCATTTGCACTACAGTCTGCAGTTTTGTGATTTCCAGCTCTTCTCCCTGGTCGACGTCCCCTCTCCCGTTGCAAAGTGCTGACTGGAGGGTACGGGCTAGTTGCCATGAGCATAGTGTTGCCATGAATTTCATCAAGGGTGGTACGATGGACATACAAGTCGCTGGGTGGATGGCCTTCGGGTAGTCTGTGCCTGCCACGGAAAGCAATGGGACTAGCTGGCATCCCATGGTAAAGGAAAGGTGCTTCCAGGCCCAATAGCCCTTTCCGATGAGCTTTCTCCATTTCTTTTTGTTGAAAAATAGTGCTCATCTCCATTTCCATCCTAAGAGACACACAGAGCACGAGCAGTTAGAGACACTGTTCCTTCATCACCTCTTTTTTTTTTTTTTTTCAGAAGCAGATTAAAACTTGGATAAAAATCAGGAAAAAATTCTTCCCGGAGAGGGTGGGGAGGCACTGGGACAGGTTGCCCAGAGAAGCTGTGGATGCCCCATCCCTGGAAGTGTCCAAGGCCAGGCTGGATGAGGCTTGGAGCAACCTGGTCTAGTGGAAGGTGTCCCTGCCCATGGCAGGGGGGTTGGAACTAGATGGGCTTTAAGGTCCCTTCCAACCCAAACCAATTTATGATTCTGTGACAACTGAATAGGCGAGAGTACTGCTTTTCTTCTCGCTCCCCTGTACGGCTGTGTGTGAAGGGTCACAAACTGCAGGTGAAACAGCAAACCTGGCTATATTTAATGTGCTGCCAGATACATATAGTAAACTTGAAGGAAGAGAAAATATATCTTCCATGTGTTGTCTCTGGAGAATATTTCAGACAAAACAAGTGTTATTTGGATATTGGCGATCCAGGCATTATTACAGTGATTCTGCTCACTTGGAATTTAGAAAATTGTCTTCAGGGTCATAAGGACCAAAGACTAAAGCAAATAAGTGATTTACATGACCAATCAGAAAGTTATTCTGAAAACTGGAAAAGGGCAGTGATATTGCAAGTGATAAAGAACTAGAGAGACTTAGGAGACTTCTCATTAATGTAACATTGTCAGGAAAACTGTTTGGGCAAGAGGTATCTCTATGCAATGATTGTTGGGTGGAAGAATTATTTGATCATAACATTCAGGCTTTTTCTCTGCCCTCTTTCATCTTTGCAACAACATCCAAATGATTGATTTCCTGCTTTCAGAGATACAGTGGAAGTGTTTTGTCTGTGTACCACGTCCTTGTCCATCTTGCCCTATTGTCACTGCTCACACACAGCTCTTCAAGTGGAGATAAACAGCAAAGAGCATGACATTCCTGACTGCTCCTCCAGGCAAGATACTCTGCTCCTCTGAGGACCAGTAGGCAGGGGATCTCTGAGCGTTGGTGTGAGGCAGAGTCCCTTGGAGAACAAGGATTCGGGCCCAGGTGCTCAGCAAACCAGCTGCAGCAAGTGCAGGAGTTTGCCAACACCTGATTTCTGTAAAGGGTGAAAGGATCTAGCACAGCTCTAAAGGTGATGTGTGCTGCAGAAAGCAGGGAGAAGCTTGCCAGTATGGTGATTTCCCAGGTGGTTTCGTGGGCTGAGGGAAGAGCCTGAGCAGGTAGCACTAACTCTGAAGTGGCCGGGGGATATATGTGATGGTCATGCTTGCTGCTAGCTATTTTACTTGCCTTTCTCAGGGTTTTTGCTGTGTGGTAAGAGCTATACAAAGTGCAGTGTCAATGGGAATCTTGTGCTTGGAGGAGTTCAGTAATCTAGCTTTGCTGACTGAAGAGCTGAAAATGCTTTTATTATAATTCTCCTGAGATGCCTGCTCAGAACTTGTTTGTTCTTTGCTCTTAACTTAGTGTGTGAGGGGTGCTGCACCTTATCCCTGTGCCCAGTGCAGGAGTGATTAAGGTTAGTTCTCTATGGAAATGGTGTGGCTGTGAGGGAGGGTGCTGGTGGTTACGTAGTTTCTACTACTTCTGTCTAGCTACTGCTTACACTGAAACTCGTACTAATAAATGGGCTCTCTGTAGTCACCTTGGCACTCAGACTGTTTAGTTAAACTAGGAAAACTGTCCACCCTGGCTGGGTGGAGACATAGCTCATCATCCCAAGGGCCTAGCTGTAGGGCTGGAAATGTTTTGTGTGAATTTGTTTCTGACTTTCTGTAACTGCAGGGTGTTTGGATCTAGTGTTCAAGGGCTGGGGCTGAAGTTTGTGGCTTATTTCTCTCTAACCAAGCTGAGGGGTTTGTTTCTTTCTCTTCTATAATTTTTAAGGCTAAAAGCAGAATGTGGGCAAGCAGAAAGTTGAATAGCTTTGGTTCTTAAGAGATAGCCAAGGGCCTTCTGCTTCTCTGGGTGACTTGAAAAAGTATCTCACAGTCAATAAAATCCCACAAAAAGTCTGTGACTTAATCAATTCTAGCTGCCTTTGCTACCCCAATCCTGGCATGCACCTCAGAGCAAAGCCTACTACTGATTACCTGGCAATGTTTTGCTTTTGAACCAGTTCCTGTCTTCTGGCCACAGCTTCCATGGATTCTGGTTGCAGAAAGCTGTATCCTTAAAGGGAAGGGAGGGAAAAATATCTTTAAAATTCACTCGCTTCCTTAAGCAAATGCACAAACCCCAAAGCAATGCAGAGACCCTTCAAAAAGCTTTTTAAGACTTGAATTATGTGATTCACCAGACTTCAAGTTAAATCCTATTTGTGTTCGCTGCTTTGATGGGAATATGTAATAGAAACATTAAGTCCAGCATTAGGTATTTGCAGGATCAAATCTGTAGCTAGGTGTACCTGCTGTTGTCCATAAAGGAAAGAGACAGCAGGGTGGTTTTATTTGGCGAGTTTGAAGTACTCGTAGCTGCTCAGAAAAGAGCAACCATCAGTTAAGCAAAGCAGACCTGCTCCTTCAAGACTGTTTTCAACCTAGCTGCCATGTAATTTTAAATTACACTTCCTCTTGAGGGGGGTATCTTATTTGAGGTCCACATTATGGGGAAGGGGAAAGGCTGAAGCCAGGAATTCTTGTGGCATCGAGAATTTATTCCCTCATCTCAAAGAAGAAACCTTAAGATATGCTCCCTTTATATAAAGTGATATATAAACTTATGTGCAGCATGACACGTGTGCACAGTTGTGCTGCCGTGCTGATATTTAGCCTTCCCTTTAGAGCTGTGCCCTGTAATTTTGAGCCCTTACTAAAAGGACTTGTCGTTGCCCTGCATGAGTCGAGTGGATATTACGATTGAAGAAATGTGATCAATAAAGTAGTCTTCTGAAATAGCAAATGCTCATATGAGCAAGAGTTAAATGTAGCAAAAGTGTTGTTGATTGGACTCAGTTGTTTAGCTACAGCCTTCTGTTTAGTTGGGAAAATGCTTGGAAAATACAAAAATAAAAGGGGAGAACAAAACCATGCAAATGATTTTGAAAACAGTGGATTTAACAAAAGCTAAAATGGGTGTGTTTAGACTTAAACTGGCACCATTTAGGCTCTCGGGCGTGTGTACTTCCTCCTTTTAGTGAATGTGTTTTTCCAGAGAAAATCAGCTGTTGTTGACACTACCAATAAACGTATGAAAAACTAGTAGAGGTGCAGTTTGCCTTCTCGTTTACATGCTATCGCTTCTCAGGATGAAGACAATGGGTACGTTATGGGTGCATTACCTGGGCCTGGGTAAACACGGCTGGACAAGATGTTTGGCATGTTTGCGTGCTGTGGGACCGTGGGTGCCAGGTGGGATGCTATATGGATTTGTCTTGGGTCAGCTGAAGCCATCATTTCAGCTGAAGGTAACAGATCTCTGAGAGGAAAAAACATACATTCAGATATACAAAGGATACTTAAGTTTAAAATAATCCAAGATCCTTATAATAGAGAAATGGCACAAAATACCTGTCTACCAATCGAGGCTCAAACTGGGAGGGAATCGCCTGCATCCTCTGCTGGCCTGCGCTCATCAGCTGAGGGTTTACTGCCATCAACTGATTTCTCATTAGCATCTCTTGCCGCTGCCGCAGTTCTGACACAAAGCACATACAGTTCTGTTGTCAATGGAGTAAATTAGAAAGTGATTCTCTCAGCAGTGTAACTTTGCCATAAAAAATAGGGGATTTTGCTCAAGTGCCAGCATTTTATTATGAGCTAGCAAATCACATCTCTATTAATAGCCACTAAACAAAGATGTTTCCACTGCCACCTTAACCGCTTTGTTTAAAGAATGTAGATTTATGCAATCAACCTGCAGTAGAAATAAACAGGATGTGCAGAGTCAGGTGTACAAAAGGACAATTTACAACTAACAATCATTCCTATAACACTATGAAACAGAAGAGAATAGCCATGAATGTTAAGTTCTCTGCTTCAGAGAGTGTTTATTTCTAATACAGTTTTATTTTTAGAAAAATCTTATTAGCTGGAACCTGCCTTGTCATGAGAAAGAAGAGCCAGAACATTGTAACTTTTAGCTGTGACTGAGTTCCTGAGTGACTTTGGCTCTTCTTACAGACACTTAGCATCTCTTCATCAACTTCTGAATGCCAAGAATCCCCCATGTTAATTCTTAATTACCTTGAGAGATGTTTCTCCATTTACTCCTAAGATAAATTTGAAATACCTTTCAAAGAGTTTAAACCTGTTTCTGGCTGTTTTTTGCATTTTGTATAGATACTGGCAATCCTATAAACAAATATGCTGTTAGTTTTCTTCCTGCTTACCTCCTGCTGCCATACCACTTGCTAATCGGTACAAGTGCTTCTCTTCTAGTGCTCCTTGTTCCCCCAGGATAGACATTTTTCTCATGTGATCTCGTGGAGTCATGCTGCAAGCTGACAGCAACAGCTTTTCTGTTGTAAAGGACTGAATCAGCAGGCCCAAGAAAAGAATAAGACATGCAGCAGCATAAGAAACGGAGCAGGTTATGCAAATTATTTCTCAGATAAGCAGGTAGTCCTTCTGCCAGTCACAGCTGTGCCCTTCAGTGCTTGTGGATTGTATTGGTTACTGTACAGAAACTTTCAGTTTTCAGGATAATGCAAATGTTGCCCTTTTTTATACCAAGTTGTTCAGTGTCCTTGGGCCATACTATGCAAGAAAAGTCAGGATTTTGGGAAATATCAGCTGCTCAGAAAGAAGTAATTAAGACAAAGTTTTTGCCTGCAATCCCTGCTGTATCACAGCAGCCCTGAGAACAGTGACGTGTGCTCACACTCAGGTACCTTTGGTCTTGTTTGGGAATTGTAATAGTTTGGATCCCGGTCGACTGTAAACTAAATGAAACAGATGGAAAGGAATGATGGAAATAAGCTGTTCCAAATGACATCAGCCCTTTAAGATGAAGTAAAACCCATAAAAGAATGTGCTCCGGAGTGATGAAAACAGCGATAAAACCAGCAAGGCTCAGATTAATTATCCATATATGTCCATGTAAATAGAGCCAGATGAAGAGCAGATATCTAGGCAAAAAATTAATAGACTACAAATGCATAGCTGTGCTGTCACTGAGGTGAGCACTTCTGCCTGTCCAAAGAGGAAGGGGGCTAGATGACAAATGATGCTGATACCAGGGGAGTGAATAACCACTGTATGCCCTGTTCAGGATTTTGGGGGAATGATCTACAGCAGAATTTCTTCTATGGCCTATCTGCAAAAATAAGTCCTGTAACCTGCAACCCGGATGTTAAAAAGCTCTCTCCTGTGTGGAATGCTTTAAATTGAGGGGTTGGCAGGCCTCGCTGTAAAGGCAGCAAGGGCATGTGTACATTCATTTCAAACTAGATTTGCACAGAAAAAGATTGATTTTTCTTTTTTAATTTTTATTAGAATAAGTTGTACTTTTTTCCCCAGTAGCTCAGATAAAATAAATTCTTTCCCTCTTCTGAAAGATGGAAGATGTAATGCTTAAGTGTTCTCATCCTGTAGATAGAGTTACAGCTCCATGGGTTCAGCTGGCATTTGGTGAAGGTAGTAGAGAAGGGCACATTAGAAATGCAAAGAGAAAAGCTCAGAGACTCTACCAACGCCAAGGAGAGCTCAAGTGTATCATGCCTTTTTGAACCTTTCCATGAAAGCCAGCAAACAGGAATCCTTGAGAAACAAGGACTGACAGTGCTGCTAAGACCAGCAGGTTCCTCTCTTCTGGGTCTACCTTGGAATGTGAATCCCATGGCAGGGAAGCCATCACTGACAGATTCCCTGACAGCAGCTACTTTCCATTTCAGCTGAGTGCTGACAACTGCTGAATTCATGTTAATAATCACTCCGCAAAGATGTCATCTCTGAAGTGCAAATGGCCAAAACCATCCAAAGCTTTGGGTGGTTTGACTTTTTATGGCTTACTTGCCAATTTGCCTTCAGTATGTTGTGATGCTATGACATTAAAATGTCAGCCTTCCCTGAACTCAACCTACCTGCTCAGGTCTCTCCTGTGTTTTCACATTTATGTCAGACTTGTTTCAGCCTGCAAAGTAAGCATTGATTTTTATACTGTGTTTCCCCGCCTTACAAATTCAGTGCCTGTGATTAACGGCGTTGGCACCAAAATGTCCAGCTGTGGGACCAGTTGTGCATATGTGATGACTGCAGAGGCAGAGGTGTTGTACAAGTACCGGTGAGATCCAACACAGCTTGAGGTGTTAGCATTGTTGCCAGTACAAGATGGATCCAATGGCAAGTGGTTTGTTTACCTTTAATCCTGCTACCTAGGATACAAAAATTCCTTGGAAATAGTAAGCAGGAAAAGTTTTTAAAACTTTTCGTGGTCCAAAATCTGATGAAAGCCAAATCCTGTATTTTGTTACCCAAGCCATTTATAAATTAATCATTATAACTCCTTTTACTGCCTTTAACCTACTGATGAGTTACAAAAAAATGGAAGGGGAAGCTATCTATGTAATTCACATGCTTCAGGCTTCATGAACAGGCTGCCCAGGGAGGTGGTGGAGTCACCATCCCTGGATGTGTTTAAGAGACGGGTGGATGAGGTGCTGAGAGATATGGTTTAGTGGCGGACAGATACGGTTGGACTGGATGATCTCTAAGGTCTTTTCCAACCTAGTGATTCTATGATTCAGGAATTTAACATTTCCTTGGTATGGTGAAGATACTTGGTCTCAGCCTGAGTTTTCGAGAAGTGGACAAGTTAGTCATTTCAGCCATTCACATTGAGAGCAGAGGCTCTGCTTGGACCACACCACTGGTGTTCCCTCAAAATAAAAGTTCTTTACATTCGTAAAGGCTAGATTTTGTGTTGGGCGTAATTCAAGTCTTCCTGGAGGCAGACAAACCTGTCAAATCCAAGAACAGCACCATGTCTTGTTCTTGACATATGTATGTGCTGCTGGCCATGTTGTTTTTTTTTTTTTGGATACTTTAGACTTAAAGCGGTTTAGGATGCTGGGTGCTTCCATGAAGAGCATTTGAGCTGCCAAAGTGCTTCTGAGCTGCTAAAGCATTTTAAAGCTCAGTACTAAAGCGATTTAGTGCTGAACTAAACTTTACAGCAGCTCAAAAAATAGATGGCAACTGGGATGATAGTATTTGCCATACCATATTGGTCCAGTGAGCCATTTAGGTGGTTTCCTTTCACAGATGAGTGACCATGTATTAAATACTCTGGAAAACAAAGCTGCAATTTTAAACTTCATGCTAACCTTCTTACAGCCTGGCCTTTGCCTGGTGCACCTGACTAGAGAATGTGAAGGTGCAAAGCAACCAGCAAAGGTCCAGACAGATGTAATGGGAAAAAATGGGAGGTTTTAACCTTTTTATTCTAGTAAATCAGGAAAAAAACCCTCACTAAAAGCAGTATTAATGCTAACAAAGCTTTGTCTGTCGGATGACTGACAAGCTGTACCACTTCTGCTTTTTAAGAACTGCTGGAATGCTTCAATCCTCTGTTTTAATCACAGTTGTGAATGCATTTCATTCTGGGGAAGCTGTCCCTTTGTGGGGAAAAGACCTTTTATCAGGCTTACCTAGAGCTTCTACTCCCCCCCTAAAATCACACCTGTGACTAACATTATTTGGTACAACTTCAAAGTGTAGATGCATGGAAAAGGTAGTGGGGAAAATACCCAATCCACCACCCGCACAGGGCATCCCATATACCCTGCCTGTTCTGACAGACCAACCAAGCGGTGGTAACTGTGGTTAGAAACCAGTAGCAGCAGTATCGCCGTGGTGTTCTCTGTGTAGTCTGTGCTGTTCCCAAAGCAAGTCTGGATTTTGTGTGGATGTGCTGCTGTGCTGTCTTTTGACAGGTAGTCTCTCACATAGCCTCCTTTCAGACCTGGAGCAGAACCTATTGAAGAACTTCCTTAAAATCTGTCTTTTAAAAAGTAAGGTTTTCTTTTAGATATTGGCATTTTCCCTGAAAGCAGGGTATCCTATCCCACAACATCCTTAGTGGAGTTGGTCCGTGTTTATTGATAGTTAATGACCCACTAGATGACCGGTATTCGCAGAGCATCACTTCAGGCAATGTTCATCACGTAAGCAACTTACCCTTGCAGAGGTAGACTAGGCGGTCTGTTGATGTGACATGGAAAAGATGTAGTATTGCAAAAAGTCATGGAATAACGTGTCTTGAAAGTTCATTGGTATCTTCTTCACTTAAAGCTGTAGCTTACTGCTTCCACTGACCCAGTTTTTGACTCATCGTGAGCCAAAAGGAGGGTTTGATTCCTTAATGAGGTTTTCACTGGAGTTGCTCCATGAAGTCCTTCTGTATTTTTATGTTGGTGTGCCAGTCAATCCTATCTAACTTAGCTTGGATTTCTTCTCAGATGTATAAAAATAACTCTATTTGTGTTAAAAAAAATCAGATCTTATTTTCACCAAAATTCTAATCCGTTTTCCCTAGCTGAATGTTAGATTGTCAGCGTGGTGTAAATTTTACTTAAAGGACACACTTTGTATGTAGATGTTATCTGCATTAAATCACTTGTTTATTTCCCTGAATTTCCTGTTCAGGGAAGTATTGAAGTGATCAGGTGGGATAAAGAGTTACCTTAATAACCTACTACAATGACTTGTATGTAGCCCTGTGTCAGGAGGAGATACTGGATCTGACCAGTCTATGTTATTCCACCTGGAAAAACACCATTTTTTTGGTTACTTAGCTGAGGTTCTGACTTGCAGGTCAAATTTAGGGTACTTAAGGTTCACACTATTTTCATAACAACTAGCATATTAGAAACCAGCATCAGCAAAAGAAGATCTGAGGGAAGAGGGAAAGTATACTGCTGATACATATATTAGCTGGGATTTGATTTGAGAGTGGCTCAGAATCTTGCATCAGGGTTCATATAAATTCATACACGCCAGCTGTCGGGTGTGACATTCATATATGGCTCTTCTCTGATCCTATTGCACAAATCCTGGCTGTACAGCACATTACAGGGATGAAGACAAGTTAATCTCTACCTTTAGAGTCTTACCCTTAGCAAACCCTTCTTGGCAGCAGGCAGAACCACTCACCCAGTACTAATTCTGTCTCAATTTATTAGATGAGAAGTGGCAAGACACGAACTTCGTGAACCAGAAACATTTGGAAATCTAATCACGCTGTGTGCAGTTTCAAAATGTCTATAGTTGACTGTCTATCTATATTACTAATCGCACTGGCGAAATACAGCATTGTCTTAAGCATATATAGACTTGTTGGAAGACTTTATTTTTAGTTAAGTGCATTCAGAATTTATTAACTAATACTGCTGTTACGTACATCAAACACACGGAATTAGCATTTTTTAAAAACCGTGTTCAGTATATCTTTGCAGTGGATCCACAGAGTGTTTGGAAGAAGCTGAGTATTGTTTAAAATGCTCAGGTAAATCTGTGTCAGGGAAATCAGTTAAACGTATTATGAACATAGGTACATGTTTATGGGTGAAATATATGAAAAAGAACTTATGCATAGTCTCATTTTTATTCCCATTGTCTCCCTTTTTAGAGAAAGCTCTCCTTGTGAAATCAGGTGCTGGTTTAAAAAATAGATAAATAATCCAATATTATGAATACTGTAGTGTTATTAACTGTAGTATCAAGGGTTCTTGCCCTAAACCTTTGGTAAGACTCATAAAACTAGAGATTGTACTTACTCAAGAATCCTCAGTAAGCAAAGTAAATGACTTCTGGAAAGCAAGAAAGTGATTATACCAACATTATGTCATACAGGAGCATGAAATTGCCGTCTTAATTGGGGTAAGGTACCATTGGAGAGGCTACAGGGCTAAATTCTAATCCAAGATACGTGGGCACAGACTGCTCAGAGACTGAGATTAGAGTGTAATCCTAAAACTGGATTGAGAACGATACGTTCCCTGAAGAAAGGAAAATAACTATATTTGTACTGTGGACACAGCCTCGGTAGAATGTGTGTTGCACGCCTTCACGCTGCAGTGAAGACACGGATGTTTCACCTTTCATCTAGCTAGTTGTGATGTCTTTTAAACACACTGGTCTCGGGAAGAAATTAAGGCCTAGTATTGGCAAATTCAACCCTTCAGGAGCTAAATTAGGGTCATAACAGGAGTTCATCTTGTTCCCGCTGCAATGGCTGGAGGTGAGGGGAAGCTCTGATTTCTGTGTGCTAAGGCAACAGTCAGCCTAATGCCCTGAGTAAAACCAGAGGGGGAGATGCATTGTGCAGAGCACAAACACACAGCGAGAGCCCTCGAAGCCTACTAGGTGAGACAGGTGGTGGAGGAAGAAGGTGTTCTGCCGTTCGATATGGGGCTGGAGGGTTATAGGTACGGGACAGTAAGCAGCTGAGGTGGGAATTGTGCATAGCACTTCTCCCTCTCAGCTCAGTGCTGTAACCACAGGACGGGTTTCTGCAGGACCGGAGTCTGACATTATTCATTTGTGTTTGTGGCAGCCCCCAAAGGCTCCAGCTGGGATCACACGGAGTGCTTTAACTATGCCTTTTAAAAAACTGAGAAAAAGAGCTAAGCAAGAACTACTGAAAATAGTGGTTGTAGCAGAGTGTGTGCACACACACACGTGTAACACTGTACGCCTGCCCTGTGTCCTGACAAACTGGTACATGGAGAAGCTGTTTACAAGGGATGGGTCTCTGTTACATCGCTTATATACACAGAGATAAAAGCATGATGTAATTTGTTTTCCATATGGATTTATTTCATAATTAGGGATGACATCTGAAACATTATCCTCTTGTCTTTGCAATCCTTAGGCTTCCACAAGAATCAAAATGTGGCATAAGTGGGATCAGTTAAAGGGAAACGAAACTCTGTGTTTTTTATTTTTTAATCAGTTTTACTTTTAAAACATAATGAAGTTGTTTCTTTTTTTATTTTTAAATATTGGAAATGGAACTCTTGGGCTGGAAAACCTTCTGATGATTGGAGAGCAAGGCTGGTATTTCCAAATGAAATGCAGTTAAATTTTAGTGGAATTTATGTCTCACTTTAACATAAAATACTAGTGCAAATGACAACACTCCCAGTTCCAAAAGAAACCAGGTAGTAGAAAGAGGAATGGGTTTTAGGGAGGCTATTTAAAACAACTTTATTAAAGAGCTCTAACTTCACTGACTGACTAAGAGTTTGAATCTAGAAAACTGGTACTGAATCCTCAGTACCTTCCCTCTTCAGTTAGGATATTAAATATTGCAGTTAGGATATTAAATATTGCAGCAGTATCCCTTGGACTTCCCAAAATCCTCTGATAGAATAGAAATCTGCATTTGATGTGTCCTACACCACTAAGGTAAAACAAGGTGGTGCCGGTTTTTATCATTAATCGTTTCAGGTTAGCTTGCTTTATTACAAAGCAAAAGACAGCACGCACTCAAATATGTGCAGGTATGTTAAAATGTATGTAAGTCAGAGATATCGGACACTAAAACTACTGTTATTTTCCAAACTCTTAAATGAAGTCACGAGTTCTAATACAGACTTTTTCCCCTTGTCAGAAGAACGTGTGAAATTGCGCACCTGATCCTGTAAACAGGCTCAGAAATCAGCGTCTTGAACAGAGTGAAGATTTTCAGCTCCAGTTTGCAGGATCAGAGCATGACAAAATTACTCGAGTCAGGATTGCCTCTCTCACTTTTTTTTGTATCTCTGGGGCACCAGAGACATACGGAAATTCACGTGTTCTGTGACTGAGAAACTTGGAATTTTAGTTCCAGTGGCAAGATACTACTGCCCAAGCCTTTCTCAGTCTAGAGTTATTTCCGCCCACGTATTCAGGTAATAACCAGACGTAAGGAACCCTCATCACGTTATGATATTATTTTTACAAAATATATGATGCTGCATACGGTGTTCCACAAAGCTGCCAGCAGCAGGGCTTATTACAATGGCTCTGCACACAAGCACAGTTTTAGTTAGGTAAATCTAATGCAGGTACCAAGCCAGCCAAATATATCTGGCTGAAGATAGCCTTGATTAATTCTGATTGCACATTGATTTAGAAAATCCACTGCTCCAGGAGGTTGTTCTGTTGTACTTCAAAAAGATAAATGAGCCCAAAGATTAAGCTATATGTATTAACAACTAGTTGGCTTTTAAGAATATTTTGTTACGGTTAGACAAGACAGTGAAACGTTTGTACATATACATTAAACAACTCAATCTGTATCCAGAGTTTTCTAGAAAAATACTGAATATGCAATGACAAGCCTTCCCAAAGTAAAATCCTCCATTTGTGACATACATCTTTAAATGTTTCCAAAATTATCACATTTATGTCATAAAAGATACAGCGTTTCCACCTGAATATGCAGGATTATTACCCACAAGATTGCTGAGAAATTAAAACACATAATTTATTTTTTCTGTATAACCCCTACCTATTCCAAACTTTACTCTCTGCAGTCCAGTGCTGCTCTTAACGCCATGAAGAAGTATGCTTTCATCTGCACCACTTCTGTCATGAGATGTCTTTCCTATCAAAATCTGAAAAATCATACACTTCTTGGTATTGCTTAGCAGATGTTGTATCACCATTTACATTAAAAACTAGCACTTTGTATTTAATGTATACTTACATCTATTGTGAAGACCTTAGTTTTGGGTAAAATGAAGACACCGTGGACATCCAAGAGTGTGTGCCTTCACTGCAAGTCTTCTTTCAGGCTGCTGCCGTAATGTGATGGGCAGCTTTTAAAATACGTCAAGATTAACGTGTCAAAAACTGCCTTAACTAACGCTGACTTTACTTTAAATACAAATTGAACTTATCTTGATTAGCCCTCATCCCTGTTTCTAAGCCCTACCCACTCTGACATCACAAGTCCTTCTCCAATACCATCCCCTAACCAGGCTGTAAAAACGTAATTACAAGAAGAGCACTACACTGATCTGATAAACCTATTTCACATTTAACCTGCTAAGCTGTTGTTAGCTTTTAAGATGCTTGATGCATTCACTTAAAATCTTCCTGTTCCAGCAAGAAATATGAGAGCAGGTTAACAATTGCCTGGCTCTTATGCACGGCGTTACCTATTTATACTGATTTTTAGAAAGGGTGTACTTCTCACAGTTGGCAAGGAGTTATCCCAGAGCTATGTATCCGATTGGATTGGGGGGAACTAGAAGATGGAAATCCTGTTAAGCATATTGTGAGGCTAACAGAGGGATCAGATGGTTATACTGCTCAAGCCGACAATTTACTCTTTAATTCTCACTGTCATCGAGTTAGCTCTCGGAACGGGTGCCTGGCAAATGGCAGATTTTAAAATGTCAGGGAGTGGTTCATTTCTTCTAATAGCCACGTTAGCTGATGGGATGTCAAGGTTGGTGTTTGTTAATCTCTTGTTCACCTGCCTGAAGTTCATCAAGTGCTCCCTGCAACAGTAAAAAATCACCCCCCTGGTCCTCTCTCCAATGCTAACACAGTACCTAAACCTGGAGAAAATAGACTCGTTCCTATTGAAAATTGCTCCCAGGGAAGTGTTATTGTTAGCAAAGGGATGTAATTCTGCTGTAGTTCAGCATGGCCTTACAGAAAACAAGCTATTTTTTAGAAGTGAACACAAAATACATATGTAGTGTCTAACGTGGGATTGTTTTTGAGTTTAAGTGACTGTGATTCTCTCACTATTTTTGTTGGAAATGCTATCATGGCTATTTTGTTGCTGTCTGGACCTTCTTTATAAAGTAAAAAATCACACCCAGAATCATTGTTTAAAACTTAGTATTGGATTTTTTTTTTTAAAAGTAATTTTTAGACTTCCTTTAGAAAAAAAATAGAGACCAGCTAAAGAACCTTGAGAATAATTTTCACGTGCTTGTCCAAATTTTTGCATGTGCAAAGGAATCAAAGGAGCATTCTGGGCTTGAAGATAATTTTCTGCTTGTGTTCAGTCCACTCGGTCTGTATCTGCCTACAGAAGCCTGTGACTTGGAATGTAATGAGTAGATACAGGCTTGTAAACAGTTCCTCTGCTGGGATTTTTCAGGATTGTCTGGGTGAGGCTGACTCAAATCCTTTGTAAGATACGGGGTTGCCCAAATAAATTACAAGCAGTCTTGCATCAGCATACGTTTTTCCTCAGATGTTTTAGTCCGTGTGAATCATGTTTCAGGAAAACCGCAAAAAGTTTGATACTAGGAAAAATTACTTCCTGAGGTAGAAACACACACAGCAATATAATAAGGATATATGTTTATTTTTTCCTGTTTCACCTAATGAGGGAAGTTTGGAGAGAGAGCACACCACTTCAGAAGACCCCTGGCATCTAGCCCTTGGTTTCTGGCACAGAAGCAGGATTGCTGTGTGCTGTAGTGAAGTGATAAAACTGCAGTGCATAAAGATGCTTTAATGGTCCCTCCCCAGCGAAGATCTACTTGTTCTTGACTGGATTTCACAGGCATCGGGCAGGGATGTGCGTATCTCAGCAGTCCTGTTTCTGCTGGTCGTCTTCACCAACAAGAAAAACGGCAAAGCAGCAAAGGAGGGAGAGAGAGGGGTGTAGGAGATGAGCTGGGAACAGAGCAGAGTAATGTAGAGCATTGATTTGGGCCTTGGTCTGTCAGTGTCACTGTTGGCGAAGATGGTTTAGGATGCTGTAGT
Source organism: Eurypyga helias (assembly GCF_000690775.1). Taxonomy (NCBI): domain Eukaryota; kingdom Metazoa; phylum Chordata; class Aves; order Eurypygiformes; family Eurypygidae; genus Eurypyga; species Eurypyga helias. Next base: position 28,570 of record NW_010269301.1, read on the forward strand.
CCCATGTTACCACCTCTGCACAGAGGAATCTGAGAGTGGGGGAACTCTGAGATTCCTCTGTGCAGAGGGTCTGACTGTAACCTGACAGCTCACACCTGAGCTACTGACACCACATATGGTGGTGTCATGCTAACGTGAAATCTGGAGCTGGAGTCACACCACCTTCCATACCCTCTTACCCAGACTTCACTGCCTGGTCTGCGGCAAGCAGTGCAGGACCTCAAAACTGGAGTCTACCCATCTGGTACAGGATGCCCCAAGAGAGCATCACCTCACAGACCACAGGGTGTTGGAAGAATGCTACCAAAAACCCAACAGTTTCTGGCAGTATATGTCTGTTCTAAAGCTGAATTAAGAGTGAGGAGGCTCTCTTTCTCCATTCCTTTCAAATGAAGTGGACACTGCAGTCACATCTTTCACAATTCCTGGAGCGTCAGAAAGGGTTAGCAGTGTGCACTGAGACGGATCTAGTCTTAGTGCTGACAAAGCGTCTGGTGACAGCAGTGATTTGGGTCAGAACTTTTTTGACAAAATCAGTGACAGAAATAGCTCACCTGATGGGATTTGTCGCTTTCCGAAATGGAAGGCAAAAAATGAGTATTAGACAAATTTATTACAGTTCAAGAATTGTGTTGTTTACCAAAACGCAGTGCTGGAATGGATTTGTGTAAGTAGAGAACCTGCTAGACTAGAGTCTAAGCAGGTTCTAATCCACTGTTTCTAAATGCTGTTGGTCATAAGTGGGGAATGTGTGAAAGAGTGATAATCCTTATTTCTTCTCCTTGTGAAGTTCACTGAAGTAAGAAACAGTTCAGTGGAGACTGTTTCTGTGTAATGGAAGGAACTGGATTGATACAGAACTTGGCAAATGGTTTCATTATCATAGCTCACCCTCCCTTTTTCCACAACAGAATCTGTGTTCAGACATACCAAATTCTTCAGCTAAACCTCACTTCTTTCCCTGTTTCCCTCAAAAGGCTTAAACTAGAAGAGTAGCATGCCCACAATTGGCAGTGTAGGTAAGGCACAAGGTGGTCTGGTGGAGGGGTCGGAAAGTCTGGGACCTGAGAATGAACTTGAACAAGAAGCAGTGTCTAGAATCTTGGGATTAGAAACGACAACCAGCCTCTATGGTGGCACAGCTGGCTTAGAAACACACGGGATCTTGCCTTTGGGTCCACTTGGAAGAAACTGAAAAATTAACTAGAGAAGCGAATGGGCAAAGCTGTGTGCCAGTGCCACTGTAACCATGTGGTGTCCTGGGTGTGCAGAATGCCCTTTAAGCTACAGTGCTCCTTGGGAGTTCACCTTTTTTCCCAATTCTCAGCCTTTTGCTTGGCTGCAGTGTAGGTGCTCTAGTTCCTCCCTGAGTTGTCGGACACTGAAATGCCCAGCTTAGGTGTTCACCTGCTAAATACTGAAAAGATCAGCAAATACGCTTTGGAAAAGGTAATGAGTTGCAACACAATTGGCTCTTCAGTGGGAAAACATTCCATTTACCACAGCTCTTGAGAGAAGTTTGGAGAGACCAGGTGGATTACACAGCTGTGTCATTCCCAGCGGAAATTTGGGAATTAATCAGAGAGAACTGGACCCAGACAGGGACAAAACTGAAACTACTGAACTTTACTTAGCATGGCTGATCTCAAGTCCAAACATCAGTGAGTGATGAAATATGGTGAACCATTACATTCCTTTGAAAATTAAATTGACCAATCATTGCATGTTGACAGAGGACTGGATTTTGTATGTTCCTGAAACAAAATGTTGGGAAAGGTCTGGATTTAAAAACGTAAAAGTTGAGTTTTCAAAGACCTGATTTTTTTGTTTGACTAACAGAACTGAATTGTTTTATCAAAATTTTCAAGTGGACTCCATGAAAGACCAAATCTGTTGGTAAAATTATGCTGCCATTTACACACACCCCGGAAGGAATGGAAGCCGCACGCTGCCATGTTTGTGTCATCTGTGGCATTTCACTCTTTTCACTCTGGACGTGCCTTTTTACATTGCAGTAGTAATTAACAAAGCAAATGACAATACATTACCTTTAATTAAATTATTCTATGGCATATGTTCATATTTGCTTGTTTAAAGATTTTTTTTTCATTAGCTTGTGTATAGATTTAAGGTATTTTTAGTTGTAGAAAGGCAAATCATGACTGCATTGGTATCATATTCAAAAAGAAAACTGTGGAGTTAAATACCCTAAATTTTGAAATAACAGCTAAAAATACAGGGTCTCAGATGCTGTCATTTAGGATGACCCTAAAAATTCTTTACTAGCAGCTCATATATCAGCATAAACTTGCACTCTCCAGCAACACATATTCAGATTGAAGCTCCCCAGAATGAAACGAGGACTTTTGCTGAGCCTTCCAGACCCGTTGTACCAGATGGTACCGTATGGAAGTAACACTGATCCTTTGACTCTGTTGATTTCTAATTAGGTTTCTAGTAATTAATATAGTTTGCAGGCCTTGCATGAACTTTGCAGATTACCCATTCATGTAAATGATTAACTGGAAGGGGATTAATCCTGGCATAAGTTCAACCAAAAAGAATTTTCCAGCCTGAAAATCTTCTCCACCAGACTAGTATATTGTAATAGAGAATGAAACATGACATTTCTATTTGTGTATTCCATTTAAAAAAGAACAGAGTGTTAAAAATATCTGCAGTGTGGATATAAATATGCATTTTCTGTGATAGATCTAGTCTTGCTTTTTATGGAAATCAAAATGCATATTCAATATGAGATAGTAGTTGGGAAAGTCTGCTTATTGCTGTTCTGGTAGGTAAGGTAAATTCTGACTTTGAAAAAAAGAGTATGCTCTAGAATTCTACAGTTCATGTTTAACAGCTCGTGCTGGTATATGCAAGGTGAAAATTCTTATATCTGTAATAAACCAGTGACAACAGGGGCTGTCACTCACCTCTGCTCACAACCAGTTCATCCAGCACGTGCGCTCGCAGGCTTGTCCTGCCAAGCGTGCAGCCCCTCGGGTCGGGCAGAACCCACCCTTGCACGCTGGCACCAGGGTCTCACAGCTTCTCTTTTAGTTATGTTGTACAAGCACAGTGAAATGTCAAAGTCTTTCTCAGCCTTTCCGCCCCTGGAAAGCCTCACTGAGTTCGGGGAACTGTTTAGGGTTACTCAGGCGTGTGCTCCAAGGTTTTAGCTGGCTTTGTATGATCTCAGTGCCACTTCAAACCCCTCCTGTGGTCAGTCCATGGCTGTACATAAATGCAGAATGAGGGGGTTGGATTTAGTTTTCATAACTCAGTGAAATGGGTTTTAAACAGCTGCCTCAGGAGCTACTGTAGGCTGATGGGCTATTAAAGTCAGCAGGTCGAATATGTATTTTGTGGGAAACGATGAGGATGCTCGGATACTTTGGACCAAACTGAATCCTCAGGCATGCACAATGATCTCGG